>NW_012104698.1:3180098-3247189 GCF_000951045.1 Mandrillus leucophaeus | reverse complement strand
CATCACTAATTATCAGGGAAATGTAAATCAAAACTACAATGTGATACCACATTACTCCTGCAAGAATGGCCATAATAAAATAAATAAATAAATAAATAAATAAATAATAACAGACGTTGGCATGAATGTCATGAAAAGGGAACACTCACACTGCTGGTGGGAATATAAACTAGTACAACTACTGTGGAAAACAGTGTGGAGATTCTTTGAAGAACAAAAAGTAGATCTACCATTTTATCTGGCAGTCCCACTACTGTGTGTCTACCCAGAGGAAAACAGTCATTATAAGAAAAGATACTGATACATGCATGTTTATAGCAGCACAATTCACAATTGTAAAAATGTGGAACCAGCCCAAATGCCCATCAGTCAATGAGTGGCTAAGAAAAATGTGATAGATACATATATGCTCAGCCTGGCCAAGATGTTGAAATTCGGTCTCTACTAACAATACAAAAATTAGCTGGGCTTAGTGACAGGCTCCTGTAATCCCAGCTACTTGGGAGGTGAGGCAGAGAATTGCTTGAACCCAGGAGGCAGAAGTTGCAGTGAGCCAAGATCACGCCATTGCACTCCAGCCTGGGTGACAGAGTGAGACTCCGTCTCTAAAAAAAAAAAAAAAAACTAAGTATTATGAACAGATGCAGTGAAAGTTACGTGGTCGTCAAAATTGCTTTGAGGAGCAATGGGTATTTGAACTGCATATTTATGAATTATCTGTATTTAAATAATCAGAATACTGGGTAGAGACCATAATTCCAGGCACAGGAAAAAATGATGAGTTTTATTTCTCTGTGCCTCAGAGAATCAAAATCTTGATGTGAAAAGAAAATCTTCCTCAAGGTCCCTGTGATCAATCTAAGGTACAAAGCTGTATCTCCAGAAATCTTATAAGGATACCAGAGATTTTTAAATAATTAATGTAGAACTGAGGTTATTATTATTAAACAGATGTACCTTGATGTTCATTAACTATTCATGGTATTTGTTTTGGAAATTCTAACCAAAAACTGATTGCAAGCTAATCTTCTGTCAAGGCCTGCCCAGCTTGTGTTAATAATAAGAAAAATGATGATAATAGTGACTCCTGAGTTAAATTGTCATATCCTAGAGTTTTGGCAAGGAAGCTTTAAAAACACTCTTATTTTTTACTGTGATTCTTGGCATTTTTAAGATTTTACATCTGGAAGTTTAGAATTTCCATCCCCTGTAAGACTTCAGTTTTGTTATTACTATTAGTAAATCTGACATGGAGCATGCTATTAGAAAAAAAAATCCTAATTTGTAGAAAAAAATACTCAAATGTTTAAATCAATAAGTTAGTTCTGTTATTTTCAGAGGAGATAAAAATATCACTGAATATGTTCAACTTTTACGTTTTTATAGAGTGTGTAACTTTGACAACAAAGCAGGTTTTAGTAGTTTCTGGAATATTTGTAGAAGGTATCTCATAAACAACTATTCTAGTGTAAGATAATTCTGATCAATAACACTGAAATTTAACAAGTAAATTTTTATTTATCTCAAATATATTGTTAAAAGTATGTCTAGAAATATTCTATTTATGAGAGAGTCTTGGCTGCTGTATTTCCATACTTTCCATGCTATACTGATAACTCCCCATTTGCTGATCTAGAAATCCCAGCGTCAGAGCTCAAGCATACTGAGTTAGAGGAGATGTAGTGTCAGTTTAACTGTATCAGGGAAATAAGATCTTTAGTCTTATTCCTTCAGATCTGGTACTGAGGGTGCCAATCACATTGTTTGGGCTTAATTTTCATGACTGGGCTTCTTGTCTCGGGTATCTTACCTACCAATGCAACTGCTTGAACTTAATCCCAAGTGTTTGTGGTATAAATCTTGACTCCATGGAGTGACCTTGAGATGTCATCTCCCTGAGAACCATTTGTAGTTTCCATGCTCCTCACGTGTGAAAAAATTAGTCACCTGGGTAAAATCTCCATGGTTACTAAAAAGTTTCCACCTATTCGTTATGGCTGTTAATTTATTATCTAGTACTTCTCAATTCCCTATGACAATGGTTGATGCCAAATTACTGTGCAATCCTTTTCTCTGGAGGAAGAACACACTTTGAAACTTGAGTTTGGGCTTAGCCATGCATAGTGGTTTAAATGAATCGCAAATCTCTGAAACTCTCCTTAACAAGTGGGAGTGACTACTTTTCCCCTGGAATCTCAGTTGGCCTTCATGATTAGCTTGGAGCTAATAAATATAACATAAGACACACTGGGTAGCTTCTGAAATTAGGTTGGTAGATGTCATGCAGGTCCTATCTGGTTTCTTGACACACTTGTTTGAAGAGCCTAGAGTCACCATGTGAGAAGCCCAACAACTCTGAGGTCAGAAAGGTCATGTTCAGATACCCTGTTCAGCATTTCTTGCTGAGTCTGTTCTATAGCCAGACCAACTCACCAGGAATATGCGTAAAAAGGTCATCTTGGAAGATCTCCTATCCAACTATTCAAGTCTTTTGAGTCATCTCAGGTGAAGATCAGACATCATAGAGTAGAGAAGAGATATCCATACTATGTCCTTCCTAAATGTTTAGACAACAGAATCTGAGAGGACAGTAAAATAGCTGTTTATTTTTTAATGCTATTACTCTTTTTTTTTTTTAAAACCAAGGAAAAACGGAAAATCCTGATTACTTTGGCTGATGGGATATGGCAGGAACTGATTTTACTGATTTTATGCCATGTATAAGCCTAGACCTCAAAACCTCAAGAAGTTTTTCGTATTTCATCTTGTTTTTTTTCCATGTACTACTGACACTGGTAGAATAAGAACATGCTCTGGATAGCCTGATGTTCCGTCGAAGTCCTAAAATGTGGAACAAAACTCCATCCATCATGGAGTCGGGAGCCGGGCCCAGCCCACCCCGCCCCACAGCTCACAGCACAGATGCCCAATCAAGTCCAGACTAGATCAGCAAACCACCACTTAACCTACAAACCTCGGAATGATCATAAATTATTGTTTTGTGATACCTATTTTGAGGACCGTTGATTACACAGCAAGAGCAGACCAAAACAAAAACAAAAACAAAAAGTATTGCTGCAACTAATTGCAATTGTTGGACTACCTCTTCCCATAGAGTTGTGTTGGCCAGTGACAATGTCAGTGTTCCATGACTCTTTCCATTTTATACTTTGACTTTTTGGCAGTTTCTACCTCAGGGACCAACTTCAGGCTTCTCCTATCGTCCTAGAAAGGCTTTCCCAGACTTAAATTGTGAAATAGAACCAAGTCTATGCAATATTGATTTGGGTCACCAGAATAATTAAAAGGAAAAGCATATTTTCATACCTCCCACTGCAATTCTTCTAATTTCCTCCTTCATTCCTTAACTTTAAACCAGTTTTTTCCCCAGTGATTTCTAGAGTTATCAAACACTCCATTATATAATGCAACACTGTGCTTTTCTCAAAAGGCAAAGACTATCTTTCTCCAAATGAAGTATTTTTTTTTTCCACACCGGTAATTGTACAAATGGTTTGTATGGTTCTCTTTCTCTTTCTCTTTCTCCTTCTCTCCCTCCCTCATGCTGAGGGAGTTTCAGAATTATTTCCTTTCCCATCTGTTTCCCAGCAAATGATATAGACTACAAAGTTCAGAGTTGTACAGACACAAGCACTGATGGCATCAGTATTTCTTACTCACATATAGCCCCCCCAAATCTCAAAATCACATTTGCCACTAAATTCCAATTGCAAAAGCCAGATGGAGAGCTGAAATGCAATAAAACAAGATGTGTATTTCCATTTCAAATGCTTAATGACTTGCCATTGGTAGATAAAAGATTAGGAAATTAAGGTTAAGTAGAGCAGTCCGGAAATGTGGGAACATCAGGACAGAATCCATAGAATAAAATTTTATAAATGCCTAGAGTGTCTGAAAGAAATATCATCAACATTATAAAATAGAAGTTCTGGGAAGGATCTTTGAGAATACCTATTGAATTTTATAGGTGAGGAAACAGATTCAAGGTTAAAATGCTGCATAATCCTATTGAATTCCATTAAGTGGCAGGGCTAGTATTTGATCTGAAACAGACATCCTGTGACTTTTTCCTAAATCACATTAACAAATGTTGGAAAGAAAACGAGAATGAAGAGGAGACAGTAGTGGTGGGAGGGAAGAGAACAGTAAAGAATAATATATAAACAGAAAGTTGTTAATCAAAGGAAAAAGGAAAGTGAGTGAGAGTACCCTTCACCCTCATCACAAAAAGAAGAGTGGGAAAATGAAAGCTGGACTTGGACTTTTCACCTGGCCATCTGATGTCTCATTTTATTCTATGCAAAAATTAGAATGATTAATTTAATTTATAATGGATGGAGGGAGATAAAAGACCTAATCTTCGTGACATCCAAATACCATCATCCTGGGGATTACTTTTACTGTCCTACACAGCTTCAAGAAAGAGAGAAAATAATTTGGAAAGGGAGGGCCTGGTTGAAGAGGTCAGAATAGAATTGTTTTTGAAATATAAGTTTTCAGGTCAACAAAATAGGATTCAGTATTTGTTTCATCATTTGCTGTTATACCTTGAGCAAGTTATTTCATCATGCTGGGCCTCAGTTTTTTCATCTTACAATTGAGGATTATTATGAGGATTGCATGAGGTAAGTTTGTTGAAGCAACTGGCATGTCCTAAACACTTTTATAGATACAAAGATGTTTAGATAGCTGTCAATGTTATACAGGAGTGGAAAACAAAGGGAGCAAACTTTGCTCAAAAATGGACAAAATCAGCCAACCAACCAAGCAAACTAAACGACGACAAAATACCGTTGAAAGTATTTGCAATAGTAGCACGAGCATTTCCTAAAATCCTACCTGTGGTGTTGAAGCTAGCAGTTATGGCAGTTCTATAAAGCCTTGATTGTTCTATAATTCTATAATTGTTCTATAAATTCTAAAGCTTGTTATGCCACAACTATGAAACTTTGGGCACAATAGTTAATGGAGGCATTATGCTTGCCTGTATGATGCCAGGCTGCCGCAGTCTGAGCAAATAACATTTAAAAGAAAATGGGCTTCATGCAATGGAATTTGTGACATAATGAAATTTTTGTTTATGCAAAATGCAACTATGCATAAGAAGGTCTCAGTCAATTGAGAGTATGGTCAACTGGGATTCCATTACTTGGCAATTCATTATAATATCTGGATCTGTAATTTGTAAGATTTGAAACTTTTCCTTAGTGTCCGGAAGAGAGTATGATACATAACGGGTTGTAAATACTTTTGTATGATTCTTCTGCTTATTATACCACTTTATAATGTAATGCCTGCACAGGATAAACAACAAGATAGTACAGGGAACAGAACAATAAGACAAGATGTGTGTGTTCTAGTTTAGTCTCTCCTCCTAACCAGTTAGCTGCAGGAATCTAAATTTCAGTCTCTTCTAAGGCTGTTCCCTCAAGGGCATTATTATAGGGGCTGACATATTCTAGTTGCTATGTGAGGCAATCCAAGTATGATAATCTGATTGCTTATTGTTGGTTTCAGTCAACTTAGTTTTCAATATCTACCCTGTCATTTATTGGCTGTGTGATCTTGACAGAGTTAAATCACCTCTTCCTAACTCTGTTTTCTCATTTACACCATGTGTCACAGTGGGGACAGGTGACAATAATAACTGCCTCACATGACTGTTTTGAGGATTTACAAAGTAACTCCTGCAACCAAATGGAAGAGCATTAGACACAAGGAAAAACTTTAAATATATGTTAGATGTTATTGGCCATATTCTAAGAAAAAACAGGAAGCCATGTAAGAGTTTTAGGTTGTAGTGGTGTCAGGGAGGTGAAACATGATTTTCAGTCTAAAAAAAAAATGCTTCCTGGAGAGATGTGTGTTGATCGTGCATTGTGTGGATAGACCATGAATGTGATTATGAAACAGGGCAAACAACAGAGGGAACTGACTTCTGCTGGATCTATAGCTCATATCATTGCATGAGAAGGAGAACCAGTAATGGGATCCTAAAGAGTATACTGTGTGAGACTAAACAATTTCATGAGAGTGAAGAAAATAAAAACCCACCATGACAGACAGTTCCCAAATTCAAAATTGTTATGTAAGAGGGCATTAGGTTGAGTCCTCTTTGTGAATTTGTTTTACATTAAATATGAACAGAAACTTTCTGTAGATTAAAGATCAGGCAAGAATACAGTAGCAAAGAGGGCAGAGCAAAAGGGTGGAATAGAAGCCCACGTCAATTATACCCTTTACGGGAATACCAAATTTTAACAATTATCTGCACACAGAAAAGCACCATCAGAAGAACCAAAAATTAGGTGAGCAGTCACAGTACCTCATTTTAACTTCATACCTTGGAAAAAGGCATTGAGGCTAGCAGGAGAGACAGTCTTCATTTGCCAATGCCACCCCTCCCCATCTTCTGGCAGCTCAGTATAGCGGGGAGAGTCTGTGCATTTGGGGGAGGGACAGTGCAGTGATAGGGGAACATTACATTGAACTCAGTGCTGCCCTGTCATGGCAGAAAGTAGTGCGGTGCTGGGCTCAGCCAGTTACCACACAGGGAAGGAGCATTTGGACCTAACCAAGTAGGAATTGCCCATTCCAATGGTTGAAACTCAAGCTTCTCCGCAAGACTTGCCACCATGGGCCAAAGTGCTCTGCAGTGCTGGGTAAATTTGAAAGGCAGTATAGGACACAAGGACTGCAGTTCCTAGGCAACTCCTACTGCTCGGCTGGGCTCAGAGCCAGAGGAGTAGAGTGACATGTGACCTAGGGAGACAATAGGTGGGCTGGCTAAAGGAGTCCTTGTGCCATCCCACCACCAAGACCAGGCAGTGCGGCTTGCAGTAATGAAAGTGTCTCCTTCCTTCTGCTTAAGGGATGGAGAGCAAAGCATAAAGAGGACTTTGCCTTGCATCCTGAATAGCTGCATAGCCATAGTAGAATAGGCGACCAGGTGGAGTTATAAAACCACTATTCCAGGACCCAGCTTCCAAATGATATTTCTAGACACACCCTAGGCCACAAGGGAAACTGCAGCCTTGAAGGGGAGGACTCAGCCCTGGAAGGACTCATCACCTGCTAACCAAACGGCCCTTGGACCCTAAATAACCAATAGCAAATCTCAGGTGGTATGCCACGAGCCTTGGGTTCTAAAATGTGCTGCATTCGGATGTGACCCAGCACATTCCCAGTGGTGGTGGCTACAGTGAAGGATTTTCTATTGGATAAAAGCAAAGTGGAAAGTAAGAGGGACTTTCGCTTGTACCTTAGATATCAGCTCATCCACAGTGGGGTAAAGTAACAAGCAGGCACTTAGGGTCCACGAATCCAGGCCTAGGCTCTTGGACAGCATATTCTGGACCTGCCCTGGGACAGAGTGGAGCCCATTGTCCTGAAGAGTGAGTCCTGGCCAGGCAGCTTTCACCATAGACTGATGGAACGGTCCTTGGGCTTTAAGCGAATATTGGTGATGGACCGGAAGAATGCCCTCGTGAGCTGGTTGTGGTAGTGCCCACAGGGAGAGGCTCCTGTGACTATAGAAGGGAAGAGAAGAGTGAGAAGGACTTTATATTGTGGTTACAGTGTCAACATAGCTGAAATGAAATCAAACATCAGGTAAGTTTCTAAGATTATTGACTCAAATTTCTGGCTCCCAAATAGCATCTCTAGACTCCCCCAGGGCCCAGGGCGACTTGCTACACTGAAGGGAAGGACGCGGACCTAGCTGACTTTATCACCTGCAGATTGTAGAGCCTTACAGGCTTGAGTGAACATAAGTGGTAGCCAGGTAGCAGTTACAGGTAGCAGTGCAGTGGGCCTTGGGCAAAACCCAATGCTGTTACAGCTTTTGTTCTGACCCAGCACAGTTCTTGTGGTCACGGAAAGAAGAGTACTTGCAACACCACACTCCCAGTTCCAGGGGGTTCAGCACAGAGAGAGAGAGTCCCTTTGTTTGGGGAAAACAAGGGGAAAATACCAAGAAATCTCTTCCTGGTGAACCAGATCATATTCAAGACCACCAAGGCAGTACACCTACAAGTCTGCAAAAACTCAAGTCCCTTTGAATACCTGGAAATCCTTGTCAAGAAGGAAGGGCACAAACAAACCCAGAGTGTGAAGAGTGCAATTAATACCTAACTCTTCACTGCTAAGACAGCAAAGAACCTATACAGGTATCAACATCCAGGAAAACATGACCTCACCTAATGAACTAAATAAGCCTCCAGGGACAGATGCTGGAGAAATAGACAACATGTGACCTTTCAGAGCATTCAAAATAGCTCTTTTGAGGAAACAAAGAAAATCAAGATAACACAAAGAAAACTCAGAATTCTGTTAGATAAATTTAATAAAGAGATTAAAATAATTTAAAGGAATTAAGCAGAAATTCTTCAGTTGAAAAATGTAACTGACCTACTACAGAACGCGTCAGAGTCACTTAATATCAGAACTGATCAAGCAGAAGAACGAACGAGTGAGCTTGAAGATAGGCTATTTGAAAATACACAGTGAGAGGAGACAAAAGAACAAAGAATAAAAAACAAGAAAGCACACCTACAAGATCTGGAAAATAGCCTCAAAAGAGCAAATCTAAGAGTTATTGGCCTTAAGGAGGAAGTGGAGAAAGGTATAGGGATAGAAAGTTTATTCGAAGGGATAATATCAGAGAACTTGCTAAACCCAGAGAAAAATATCAACATTGAAATACAAGAATGTTATAGAACACCAAGCAGATTTCACCTGAAGAAGACTATCTCAAGCCGTTTAATAATCAGATTCTCAAAGGTCAAGGATAAAGAAAGGATCCTAAAAGCAGCAAGATAAATGAAAGAAGTAACATACAACGGAGTTCCAATACTTCTGGCAGCAGACTTTTCAGTGGAAAAGGAGAGAGTGGCATGCCACATTAAAAGTGGTGAAGGAAAAAACTTCTATTCTAAAATAGTATATCCAGTGAAAATATCCTTCAAACATAAAGGAGAAATAAACCCTTTCCTAGACAAATAAAAACTGATGAATGTTATCAACACCAGGCCTCTGCTAGAAGAGATGCTGATGGGAATTCTTCAGTTTGGATGAAAAGGATGTTAATGAGCAATAAGGAATCCTCTGAAGGTACAAAATTCACTGGTAATAGTAAGTAAACAGAAAAATACAGAATTTATACCACTTTAATCATTGGTTGTAAACTACTCAGGTAGAAAGACTAAAAATGAACCAATCAGTAACTACACCGACTTTCCATGACATAGACAATGTAATAAGGCATGAAGAGAAACAACAAAAAGTTAAAAAGTAGGAGAATAAAGTTAAACTGTAGAGTTTGTATTAATTTTCTTTTTATGTGTTTGTTTATGCAATCAGTGTTAAGTTGTCATCAGTTTAACCTAATAGGTGATAAGATAGTATTTGCATCCCTCAAGGTAACCTCAAATTGAAAAACATACAATGGATACACAGACACAAAAGAAAGAAATTAAATCATACAATCAGAGACAATCACTTTTACTAAAAGGAAGACAGTAAAGAAGAAAAGAAGTAAGAGCAGACGATGAAACAACCAGAAAACAAAGTTTATGTGTGGCTATCATAAATGGGATTACTTTTCAAATTTCTTTTTTAAATTGTTCACAAAAAACATATCATCATTTCAAGTCATGGTAAAAAAGCATATGATAAAATTCAACATCTCTTCATGATAAAAAGCCCTCAAAAAACTGGGTAGTGGCTGAGTGTGTTGGCTTATGCCTGTAAGCCCAGCACTTTGAGAGGCCGAGCCGAGTGGATAACAAGGTCAGGAGTTCGAGACCAGCCTGGCCAACATAATGAAACCCCATCTCTACTAAAAATACAAAAATTAGCCAGGCACAGTGGCACACACCTCTAGTTCCAGCAACTCAGGAGGCTGAGGCAGGAGAATCGCTTGAACCCGGGAGGCAGAGGTTGTGGCGAGCCGAGATTGTGCCACTGCACTCCAGCCTAGGCAACAGAGTGAAACTTTGTCTCAAAAAACAAAATAACAACAACAACAAAACTTAGTATAGATGAAACACACCTCCATAGTAGACCCACAGCTGGTATCATACTGAATGGAGAAAACTGAAAGCCTTTCTTCTAAGATCTGGAACACAACAAGGATGCCCACTTTTACCACGGTTATTTCACATAGTACTGGAAGTCTTACCTAGAGCAATCAGACAAGAGAAAAAAATATAGAGCATCCAAATTGGAAAGGAATAAGTCAAATTATCCTTATTTGCAGATGATACGATCTTATATTTGGAAAAACCTAAAGATTCCAGCCAAAAAAAATATTAGAACTGAGAAATTTAGTAAAGTTGCAGGATACAAGATCAACATATAAAAATCAGTCGCATTTCTACATGCCAACAGTGAAGAATTGGAAAAAGAAATGAAAAAGTAATCCTAATTACTATAGCAAGAAATAAAATCAAATACCTAAGAATTAACCAAAAAAGTTGAGGAACTCTACAAGTAAAACTATAAAATACTGATGAAAGAAATTGCAAAGAACATAAAAAAATGAAAATATGTTTCATGTTTATGGATTGGAAAAATCAATGCTGTTAAAATGTCCATATTACCCAAAGTAATCTACAGATTCAATGCAATTTCTATCAAAATACGAATGACCTTTTCCACATAAATAGAAAAATCAATTCCAAAAGTTACATGGAACCACAAAAGACCAAGAATATCTAAAGCTATCCTGAGCAAAAAGAACAAAACTGGAAGAATTACATTACCTGCTTTCAAATTATACTGTGGAGCTGTAGGAAGCAAAACAGCACAGCACTGGCATAAAAACAGACACATAGACCAATGAACAGAACAGAGAACCCAGAAACAAATCCACACACCTGCAGCAAACTCATTTAGACAAAGATGCCAAGAACATACACTGTGAAAAAAAAACAGTCTCTTCAACAAACAATGCTGGGAAAATTAGATATCCCCATGGAGAAGAATGAAACTAAACCCCCATCTTTCACCATATACAAAAAGCAAATCAAAATGGATTAAAGAATTAAATCTAAGACCTCAAATTCTAAAACTACTACAATAAAAAATTGGGGAAGTTCTTCAGGACATTGTTCTGGGCAAAAACTTCTTGAGCAATACCCCACAAGTACAGACAACCCAAGCTACGATGGACAAATGGGATCATATCATGATAAAAATCTTCTGCACAGTAAAGAATACAATCAACAAAGTGAAGAGACAACGCACAGAATGGGAGAAAATATTTGCAAACTCTTCATGTGCAAGATATTAATAACCAGGATATATAAGAAACTCAAACAACTCCATAGAAAAAAAAATCTAGTAATGCAATCAATAAATAGTTAAAAGATTTGGATAGGCATTTCTCAAAGACATACAAATGGCAAAGAGGTGTATTAAAACACCCAACATTGCTGATCAAGAAATACATATCAAAACTACAATGAGACATCATCTCACCCCAGTTAAAATGGCTCATATCCAAAAGACAGGCAATAACAAATGCCGGTGAGGATGTGGAGAAAAGGGAACCCTCTTACACTGTTGGTGGGAATGTAAATTAGTACAACCACTATGGAGAACAGTTTGGAGGTTCCTAAAAGAACTAAAAATAGAGCTACTGTATGATCCAGCAATCCCAGTGTTGGGTGTATCCTCGAAAGTAGAGAAATCAGATATCTAAGAGATATTTGCACTTACATGTTTGTTGCAGCACTGTTCACAATAGCCAAGATTTGGAAGCAACCTAGGTGTTCATTAACAAATGAATGGATAAAGAAAATGTGGTACTTATACACAATGAAGTACTACTCAGACATAAAAAAGAATGAGATCCTGTCATTTGCAACAGCATGGACGGAACTGGAAGTCATTATGTTAAGTCAAATAAGCCAGGCACAGAAATTCAAACATTGCACGTTCTCACTTATTTTGGGGATGTAAAACTCAAAACAATTGAACACATGGAGATAGAGGTAAGAGTGGTTATCAGAGGCTAGGAATGGTAGTAGGGGGTGGAAGTAGGGGTTAGGGGAGAAGTGAGGATGGTTAATGGACACAAAAAAATAGTTTGCATCAATGAAAAAGATCTAGTATTTTATAGCACAACAGGGGGACTATAGTTGACAAAAATTTAATTGTACATTTTTAAATAACTAAAAAAGTATAATTGGATGGTTTGTAACACAAAAGATAAATGCTTGAGGGTATGGATATCCCATTTTACAAGACGTGATTATTATACATTGCATGCCTGTACAAAAATATCTCATGACCCCATAAATATATACACCTACTATGTACCCACAAAAATAAAAAGTAACAAGAATACAGTAGATATGGATAGAAGGACTGTGTGCCTCCGAAGGTGGGAGGAGGACAGTCCTAAGAAAGTCTACAGCAACACTATGGACTTCCTGCAGTTATATACACTTTCTATACCTGTACTCTCCAATAGGGTAGTTATTAGTCTCGTGTGGCTACTGAATGTTCAAAATGTGGCTTGAAAAATGAGATAATAAAGCTTTACCAAACAATTTCTGTGCTTAAAAAGTGTCAAGTCTCAATAATTGTGTTATGAAAGAATCAGTTCTATCCTCTAAGCTTGAGAGGAAGTTCCCTTCTCTTCCGTTTAAGCTTCTTTCTTCCTGAAACGTTCTGATCTGCACATCTTCAGAGAAAAAAAAGTCTCCATTTTATTTAAGTCACTATTATTTTTGTCACTAAATGCTAATATATGCAGAATAGTATGTTTTATTCCCAGCTGATTTGAGTTGAATGCCCATTCCAAGCTACAATATGTTGGGGTCCAGTCTATTTCTCCTCCTATAATTGATAGAATTTTCTTTCTTTCCTCTTGTAATAATAAATAAATTTCATTGAATATCTACTGTATGTGATGCACTGTTCCAAGGTGCTTTTCACAAAAAGTCTATGTAATCCTCAAAAGCAATGGTATGGAATAGCTATTGTAATTTCTCCTGGTTTACAAAGGAAAAATCTTAGTCACAGGATTCAAACGTTTTTTCCAAGGTCAAAAACCTACTTAATGTTGAGATCGGTATGGACCACCTGGATTCATGAGGCAATAGTGTATTCTCTTAACTACTAATGCTAAAAGGTTAATATTTGAGTAGTATAGCATTACTTATGGGGCACAATGAATCCAGCCAAAATGCAGGGAGGGATTTAGCCCTGCTGTTTAAAGAGAAATCTTGTTGACTTTTTGTCCTTTCAAACCAAGTTTTCAATAATTACACATCTAAGAATTCATTTTTAATGTATTTGCTCTTTTTTTTTTTTTCCCAGATGGAGTCTTGCTCTATTGCCCAGGCTGAAGTGCAGTGGCGGGATCTCGGCTCACTGCAACCTCCGCCTCCTGGGTTCAAGCGATTCTCCTGCCTCAGCCTCCTGAGTAGGCTGGGACTACAGGTGCCCACCACAATGCCTGGCTAATTTTTGTATTTTTAATAGAGACAGGGTTTCACCGTGTTGGCCAGGATGGTCTCCATATCCTGACTTTGTGATCTGCCCACCTCAGCCTTCCAAAGTGCCGGATTATAGGCGTGAGCCACCGCACCCGGCCTTTACTCTTTTATTTATTGTATTTGTACACTCATGAATATTTCAGTCCTCTTATCTGAAAAGTACTGTTTAGATATCTACTAACTACCTACCTGGATTTTGTTGGCATTATCATCGTCATCATTGTAGCTAATATGCATTAAACACTTTCTGTATATCGGGTCCTAAATCAACAATTTAGAAACATTATCTCATTTAATATTATTACAGCATAAATTAATGGGCATTATTATTATCCCCAGTTTACAAATGAGGAAAGTGAAGCTCAGAGTGGTTATGTACCTTTCTTAAGTTGTCACAGTTAGCAAGTAGCAGAGCCGGGAAATTAATCTAGGTCTGTCTTATTATACTAATTCTATTGAAGGACCACACACTTACAGACCTCGTAATTTTGCCTGTGGACAAAGCTGATCATTCTATTCAGCTGTGGTTGTCAACCTGCAAATATACAATTTCCTATTTAGGGCATAATAAATATGCCAGTTATTAAGAACCCATAACTTTCTCTACCTCAAAATGCATTTATTGTATTTTCCTCTAGGCAGGTAAGGAACATGCATTTAAATCTCCCATTGACAAATGATTCATAGAGCAGCACTGATTCCTTGTTTTACTTGTGCCCCTCACATAAAGTGCTGCAGTTAAAGTGGTGAACAAGGGAGGTAGCAGCAGAATATGGACTGGCACTGTATAAAGAGAAAAAATGAGGGAGAGAAATCGTCTTTGCCAGCAATGGAAATTACAAAGGCTAAATAAGAATTTAAACTCCCTTTTACCTCCCAGTGAACAAATGCACAACTTTTAACATTTTTCCTTTACATCTTAAATTTTAGAAACTTGGTATCATTAAGTGACTCAGTGCAATAGTCCTTCAAGAAAAATTATACCCGATGTAAGAAATAGTGACAAATATCAGATATAGTACTCTCAGTCTAGTTAAACCACTACCTTGGAAAGCAATAACATTGCCTGCTTTGATTCACTCAGTGTTTCTCTGCATCACACACTGGTAGACTGTTTATCTTATTCAATGGCAGTTCAATATAAGACTGAGAGCTATAAAGAATTTATTCTATACTCCATCCCCAAATTCTGTTCTGGTCAAAACGTTAGAGCCTTGTTTTATTTAAGTTCAGGACTCTTTTTCTGTCTTGTTGCTCATTCCTCTTGTCTAGTGATTGTTTCATTTTCTTTACACTCTGAGGAAGGGAAGAATTTTCTAGATGATATCCACTGGGTAGAAAGTCTTCTTTCTGTACTAATTTCAAGATGGAAATGTCTCATAAACATCCTCTAAATTTCTGTAAAATTTTAATCTACCCATAGCAAGTCCATATTCTCTTCTAGCAGAAATTGTTTGCCTAACAACACACATTTTTTTTCATCTTTCTTCCTTTCTGGCAGAGATCAATCCCTATCATAGAGACTGAAAATGTTGGATCCTTGCTTTCCAAGCCTTTTTTGCTGCTAAGGGCCACCAGGCATCAAAATTCTGGGCAACAAGATATGCAAAAATGTACGCTTAGGGCATGTATGAAAAAATTTCCCTCCCTGATAAAGAGATAACTCCAAGAAATATCCCACCTTCTTCCATTGTGTCTTTGGGAGTGATGCGTATAAATCCGTGACAACCATCTTGTCACAAGTTTACAAGATTGAAAATGGAAAATAAATATGCAGGCTATAACAGAACCAAAAGCAGAAAAAGTTGGAACAGTGATGGCATTATTGAGCTATTGAACCAATGCTGCAACAGCCTCTCTCCAGATTTCTTGATTTGTGAATAATCATCTTTGCTACTTTGTTATCTAAGCCATGTTCATGCTTTTTCAGGTATTTTTTTTTCTTCCAGCCAAAAGCATAGTAACTGATGTACCTATATATCCCAACTGTTGCAACTATAGCAGGGAAAGGACAGAAACAGTTTTTATACTCAGAA
Organism: Mandrillus leucophaeus; assembly: GCF_000951045.1. Lineage (NCBI taxonomy): Eukaryota > Metazoa > Chordata > Mammalia > Primates > Cercopithecidae > Mandrillus > Mandrillus leucophaeus. The sequence continues at coordinate 3,231,624 of NW_012104698.1, read as the reverse complement.
AGTTTCAGAAATATAATCCTTCTCAGCATATGGGGTTGTCAATAAATCTTAATCATCACCAGTTTTTGAACACGTCCATTTGCCTTTGACCTCCAAAAACTCAGCACATGGAGGAAAGGGAACAGTAATGATAAACTCTTGGTCCCGAGTTTTTTGGTTATCAGTTTTATCATAAGAATTGCAAAGGTCCCCTTGGTTTTCCCCTTGGTTTCTAAAATTCTATCTTCTTCAGAAGGGTCTTTGGACATATTTTAAAATTTGCAAAATGGGCATTACTAAATTTATCTTAGATACACTTGTACAACCACCAGAATTTCCCATCCTACTTACAGTAAGGTTTTGACTTTCTGAAAGTATAAGAAGGATTAAATTTAGAGATGATAACGATAATGGAATTATAAGTCAGCACACTTGAAAAAATAACATCAAAGGGAATAAAAGGAGCAGCTCTACTTCCTAAATAAGATTTTATTTCTGGACCATTGGGAAAAGCCACAGATAACACTGAAAGTGAATGGAATTTAAAGATAGGGAGACACTTCACAAGCAAAGACAGAATGACAGAAAGAGACCTCCAGGAATTGGCACAAAGACAGGACCAAAGTGCAGGTCATGGACTCCTCCTTCAGTAACTCAAAATGGATTCCTCAAACTGCTGAGTCCTAGGCTTCACCTCCAGGTCTAACACAAAAGAACTTCAGAGGTAAAGCTTGAAAATTTGCATTTTAATGAGTGCTTCCAGGTAAGTCTTCCTTAAACCCATTTAATTTTGAAAATCACTGCTCAAGACATGCTGTGTCATAGTGTAGCCACCAACCACATGGGGCTGTTTACATTTAAATGTTAATTAATTAACCAAGAAAATTAAAAATTTAATTCCTTAGCTGCACGACTCTTATTTGAAGGGTTTTATCACCATATGTGGGTACCAGCTACCATACTGTACAGCACATAGAACATTTGGATCCTTGCAGAAAAGACTATTAGACCCAACAGTTGTGTTGTGTACATAAGCTTATGCTGTCCTTTCCTCCAAAATCAAATCCCCTGTTCTATGCTCCATTCCCTTTCCCTGGAAAATTACTCCAATCTATTCTGTACCTGTATTAGAGCACTGACACTGGCGATTTTATTAGGAAAAAAAAAATTAAAAACCCAAGACTATTATCTATCAATATTGAACACAAAACGCGCTATATTCATTATACATCTTAATTTTCCTTTCTTTTTTTTTTTTTTTTTGAGATGGAGTCTTACTCTGTCTCCCAGGCTGGAGTGCAGGAGTGCAATCTCGGCTCACTGCAACCTCCGCCTTCTGGGTTCAAGCAATTCTCCTGCCTCAGCCTCCCGAGTAGCTGGGGACTACAGGTGCCCACCACCATGCCCGGCTAATTTTCCTTTTGTATTTACAATTAACTCATGAAACACATTTCAGTAGCTGCATTTTACTGATAATATAAATCTGAGTAAATTCCTACTTTAAGAAACAAATATTAATCGTGTACCTCCTCTTGGTAGGTACTGTTCTAAAACTGGGTGGGAGGAGGAGAGTGCAATATTATATATAAATACAAAAAATCAAAATTGCTGCCACCATAGTTTTCACTATTGTGGGTAGAGACAGGCAAGAAACAAGTAAATAAGTCAATTATTTGAAGAATGCATGTCAGATTTTGCTATTAAGCAAAGTATTTCAGATTATGTAAGGAGAAAATAAATACTGAAAGAGTAAGGTAAGTGTTTTGTTTCATTTAATTTAATTTAGGAGAGCTAAATAATTAAACATGAGGCCAAAGTACATAAGAAAGTGGCAGTCTTTTATTGCAAATATGCACACACTCGGGCGAAGTTCTCTGGTCCTCAGGTGTGGGGGGCCAGAGAAGTCGCGCCTGCGCTCTCGGGTGATGTTCTCCGGTCCACAAATGCGGGGCGAAGAAGTCACGCTGGCTCCTGCCTGCAGCGGACCTTTAGGCATTGGTACTGGAAGGGGGAGGGCAGTGGGCAGGATAAGGGCGTGATAGGGGCGTCTCCGTAGGCGTGGCCGGGTAAGTTTCGATCTCTTCGGACTGACATCACCTGGCGCATGCTTGGTTGATCTGCATCTTCCCGGGGCGGGCTGCATTTTCCCGCGCCAGGGAAAGTTAGTGAGGAAGAACCCGGAAGCAACATGGATTATGCCTTCTTGTTCACCTTCCTCCATCTTGTCCTTTCTCCTTCACCCAAACAGTAAGACCAAACAGCTAGTAACTGGTAAAATTTATATTCATACTCAATTATATTTCATCCTATTATAAGAGTACTTTCTTTGTAAACTAAAAATTTTCTGGATACATAAAAAAAAAAATTGTTACCCTGAGTCACCAACATTCCCTTCTTTAACTTATTCAAAAAGAAGGGGCAGAGTCGTTTCTGGAATAGAGGTAGAACAGGGCATGACTGAGCACTTGGAATCACAGGGGAACATGTTTTCAGGAACTGAGGAAATGGAAGATAGCATATAACTAAATTAAGAATGAGAGTTTTCTTAAAAATCTAGGTGGGATATGAGACAAAAGGAAATATATGTCTGTCTCAATTCTTTCCAACTTACTTTACCAAAAGAGGAGTGAAATTTTATTTTTATCTGTATTCACTGTGTGTTCGTAGTGTATTCGTCTTTAGAGTTAAGATATGCAGCTCTGCAGCACCCTTTCTTAACCTTATTTTATTCTATTCTTTAACTATATAGGGTATTTGTAAATGCAAAGTCAGGTAAGCAAAAATAAAGTCATTTTTTAAAAAGTTCATTCAAAGTGGTTGAAATGTAACTCTGAAGTTTCTTCCCTCCAGGCTGGTGAATTTAATTTCAGTGATTTTTGTGCATGTGCACATACAAACATATGTACATACACATATACATTCTCAACAAATAGGCAAAGACGACTTAGTCTTACTCAATGCCTTAGTGTAAGGCAACACTCAAGTGCTTCACCTCCACGCAAATTAGTCACTGTTCTAGAGTTGAAGTCAGAAGCTGAGATGATTGAGAGACACACTTAAAACAGAAATCTGCTGGGGTTTGGTGCTTAGGACCTAACTTCCTTAAGCACCTGTCTGGGCTATCTGCATGAAGGTCTTGCTGCTCTCCTGGGAATACCTCTATACATCAAGGTGTACATCCCCACTTCCAGTAGCAGCTTCCAGAGAATTCACAATTATCTGCCTTCTCCTCACTTCATTCTTTCTTAAAGTTAAGGCTTAAAGTATTTACTTCTCTCACTTGCCATTCAAAATATCTGTCAAATTAGTTAGATTTCTTCAATGAGTTACATTTCTGCAAAGGAAGGAAGAAATTCTGTTTTCATGGAGTTTTTGGCCTCCCTTTTTATTTTTAAGGACACTTACGATTATATTAGGTCCATTCAGATAATCTAGGTTAATTCTTTATTTGAAGGTCAGCAGATTAGCAACATTAATTCATTCTACACCCTTATTTCCCTTTGCCATGTAACATAACATGTGTGCAGGTTCTGAGGATTAGGGCATGGTCATCCCTGGGGACTATTATTCTGCCTACCGCAACTTTTTATGTCAAAACAGCAACTACAACAACAGAAATAAAATAAACTATAAATTATCTGATAGTCTATCTTTCAATTGTTCTATTGAGAACTTTATAATTTTGATTTGCAAGTAGCTGTGTTACAACTGAGAAGCAGAGAAAGAGACAAGGATGTCATGCCGTCACTACTCTATGAAATAAAATGAGAAGTATTAAGTAGTCAATATAAAATAGATTTAAAGTGAGTCAGAGAGAGTGGACGCTTCTAAGTAATTATCTGTGGGACCCAGATTTGTAGTTATATTTTAATTCTTTCTTTCTGGTGCCTCCCTGTTTCAGTGCTTGGTTTGTTCTTTTCCTGAAGCTTAGTTCCCTGTCTCCAGCCTAAGCTATCATTACTCTCACACTAAAAAGAATATTGATGAGAGCACTGGGAGACTAGACTTTGAATCTCAGCTTTTCCACTGAGTAACTCCTAGTCCCCGGTTAATTTACTTTCTGCCTCTAATATTTAGTTTCTCCATAGGTAAAAAAAAGCAATGAATTAGACTACATAGTAACACAATCGTTTATTAAGTAAGAACCACGGTGGCAGATTCTGGACTTGGAACATGGATACAATATAATTTAATGCTCAATAGTTCTATAATTGTTATGTCTACGTTACAGATAAGGAAATTGAGGCCCAGAGATTGTAAGTAGCATTTCTTAAAGTAATGCAGTTTGCACATCGAAACATAACCTCATATATTCTCACATAGTATAGAATACTTTTGTAATGCATAAAGTATAAAAACCTCTCGTTTAATAATTTTAATGTCATTCAAATGGAAATGTGTGAATGTTTATAAAACAGAAATTTGCACACAATATCCAATCTATGTCTCTGCAATAAATTCATGTAAATGCCACAAATTCCAAATGATGTATTCAAAAGTGAGGGGAGCAGAAGGCTCAATTTCCCAAGCTGCTGAGTCTTTGCTGCAGGCAGATTCTAGCTCTGATTAAATTAATGTCTGCCCAAACATAGGAACAGAGCCAACCTGAGAATCAATGCCAGTTAAAGCTTTCAGCTCTTTGGGTGTAACTCTTACTTTTCATAGAATACAGTGGAATTCCTTTCATCACTATAAAATGCTAATAGGAGCATTTGGATTAAAAAATCCATATGATGCCCTAAAGTTTTTAGAAAATGAAGCTACAAGAATAACGGAAAATCTAAAGGAAACCATATGTGCACATCTATGTCATGGTTGTCTGTTAAAATGAAAGTACTGGAAGATCAACGGGGCATTATTGCCTCTTGTGAGTTTCTTTTCAAGCTTACTGAGTCTACCATACCTGCTATCACTACACCTGTGTTACAGACCATTCACTGTTCCTTAAATAACAATCAGAGCTAACGGTGACAGAGCATTCTAGGTACCAAACACTACATTAAGTAGGTTTATAAGCGTTACTCATTTTTCATAAATATCTTAAGTGGGTATTATTATTAACTAAATTTAGCAACTGAAGTGACAGAGGGTTACAGGTGTTAACTAATTTGCCCATGATTGTACAGCTAACAAGATGTAGAGTAGCCAAGTTCCTTTATTGAGGGCTCATGCTATAGATAGGTTCAATTTAATAGAGCAATATTGTTCCTCTGAATAAAAGCACTATTTTTTGTCTGTTTCTCCACCATTGTGTGCCCTTTGGAAAGCTAACACCATTCTGTTGCCCAGGCTGGAGTGCAGTGGCACAATCTCAGTTCACTACCACCTTCACCTCCCAGATTCAAGTAATTCTCCTGTCTCAGTCTCCTGAGTAGCTGGGATTACAGGCACACACCACCATGACCACCTAATTATTATTATTATTATTATTTTTAAGTAGAGACAGGATTTTTCCATGTTGGTAAGGCTAGTCTCGAACTCCTGAGGTCAAGTGATCCACCTGCCTCAGCCTCCCAAAGCACTGGAATTACAGGTGTGAGCCACCACGCCCAGCCCAATAACACCATTCTTTACCTTTTCTTCCCACTTCATCTTCCACTGACCCACACAGAATCTTTCCCATAGAAGGTGATCAACAAACTATCTTAAAGTTAATAAATTATTCTAGATATAAATGGAAATTCCATCCGCATATTTATTTTTCCATGTTTGTCATCATTCTCATCAATCATGACCATCATCCTCACCTGACAAATTAATAACCATAAGAGTCCATATCATAGGCTTAACATTTTATTGACACATAATTGAAAATAACAAGGAGAGTAATTACTTTTGGACCACCAGTTTTTATTTTTTCTTAGCTATATACATCAATTTTAAAAACTTGTTGGTTAACATTTATTTAGTATTTAAACCCATCTGTGTGTCTAAAGAACTTTAGTCACAGGAATTACTTCTGTCCTTCCATCTGCTTTTGAATTTATCAGATTTCTAAAACTCTTCTAGGAAGCTGTTGTATTTTTGCCAGTCTATACATCTAAAAAGATGAAATCCTGAGATGTAACACTTACTTTAAGGATATGTTTGTACAATATTTTTGTAAGCAGCTAAGATACTTTAAGGACTATTGAAAGGCTAATTTTCTACTCAGGATTTTCTCAAATACAGATAGCATCTAAATAAAAAATATTTTGAACTCAAGATGCAGTAGTTAAGTTTCCTTGGGTGGACAATATTAGTCTTAAGAAATAAACATGTATGTATAAGAACTAAGAGATCAGTAGAAGGGTGACCCAAAGAAGGTCCTTGACAGCTTTGGCAATAAAGTAGAAAGTCCTCAAACTGCACTGAACATTACAGTTGGGATTTTCTGTGAATTATTTTTCTTTTGGCCATTCTTGCCTGCATAGCCAACGTGCTAATCAGCTAGTTTTTAATTTTTATTCATTTGTCAGATGACAATTGAGGACTACGGTTACGTCAAGAAGAAATACTAATATTAATTTTGATTCCTGGGCAAGATGGCCAAATAGGAACAGCTCTGGTCTGCAACTCCCAGTGCAACCAATGCAGAAGGTGGGTGATTTCTGCATTTTTAACTAAAGTACCCAGTTTATCTCACTGGGACTGGTTAGACAGTGGGTGCAGCCCAATGAGGGTGAGCCGAAGCAGGGTGGGGTGTCACCTCACCCAGGAAGCACAAAGGGTCAGGGAATTCCCTCCCCTAGCTAAGGGAAGCCATGAGGGACCGTGCTGTGAGGAATGGTGCACTCCAACCCATATACTACACTTTTCCCATGGTCTTTTCAACCCACAGACCAGGAGATTCCCTTGAGTGCCTATACCACAAAGGCCCTGGGTTTCAAGCACAAAACTGGGTGGCCATTTGGGCAGATTCTGAGCTAGCTGCAGGAGTTTTTTTCATACCCCAGTGGCACTTGGAACACCAGTGAGACAGAACCATTTACTCCTCTGGAAAGGGTGCTGCAACCAGGGAGCCAAGTGGTCTTGCTTAGTGGATCCCACCCCCACGGAGCCCAGCAAGATAAGATGCACTGGCTTGAAATTCGCACTGCCAGCACAGCAGTCTGAAGTTGACCTGAGACACTTGAGCTTGGTGGGGGTAGGGAAGTCCACCATTACTGAGGCTTGAGTAGGCGATTTTCCCCTCACAGTGTAAACAAACACTGGGAAGTTTGAACTGAGCAGGGCCCATGCAGCTCACCAAAGCTTCTGTAGCCAGACTGCCTCTCTAGATTCCTCCTCTCTGGGCAGGTCATCTCTGAAAGAAAGGCAACAGTCCCAGTCACGGGCTTATAGATAAAACTCTCATCTCCCTGGGACAGAGCACCTGGGGGAGGGGTGGCTGTGGGCACAGCTTCAGCAGACTTAAATGTTCCTGCCTGACAGCTCTGAAGAAAGCAGTGGACTTCCCGGCACAGTGCTTGCTCAGGCTCTGCTAAGGGACAGACCGCCTCCTCAAGTGGGTCCCTGACACCTGTACCTCCTGACTGGGAGACACCTCCTAGCAGAGGTCGACAGACACCTCATGCAGGAGAGTTCTGCCTTGCATTTGGCAGATGTCCCTCTGGGACAAAGCTTCCAGAGGGAAGAGCAGGCAGCAATCGTTGCTGTTCCACAGCCTCTGCTGGTGACACCCAGGCAAGCAGGGTCTGGAATGGACCCCTAGAAAACTCCAGGAGACCTGCAGAAGAAGGGCCTGTTAGAAGGAAAACTAACAAACTGAAAGTCAGAACGTCAACATCAAGAAAAAGGGTGACCATGCAAAAACTCCATCTGAAGCAAAAACTCATCAACAGCAAAGACCAAAGGTAGATAAATCCACGAAGATGAGGAAAAACCAGCACAAAAAGGCGGAAAATGCCAAAAACCAGAATGCCTGTTCTCCTCCAAAGGATCACAACTCATCACCAGCAAGGGACGAAACTGGACAGAGAATGAGTCTGACGAATTGACAGAAGTAGGCTTCAGAAGGTAGGTAATCACAAACTCCTCCAAGCTAAAGGAGCATGTTTTAATCCAATGCAAGGAAGCTCAGAACCTTGCTAAAAGGTTACAGGAACTGCTAACTAGAATAACCAGTTTAGAGAACATAAATGACCTGATGGAGCTGAAAAACACAGCATAAGAACTTTGTGAAACATACACAAATATCAAAGACCAACTCGATTAAGCAGAAGAAAAGGATGTCAGAGATTGAAGATTAACTTAATAAAATGAAGCATGAAGACAAGAATAGAGGGAAAAGAATGAAAAGGAATGAACAAAGCCTTCAAAAGATATAGGACTATGTGAAGAGACCAAACTTATGTTTGATTTGTGTACCTGAAAGGAACAGGGAGAATGGAACCAAATTGGAAAACACACTTCAGAATATTATCCAGGAGAACTACCCCAATCTAGCAAGACAGGTCAACATTCAAATTCAGGAAATACAGAGAACACCACAAAAATACTCCTTGAGAAGAGCAACCCCAAGACACAAAATTGTCAGATTCACCAAGGTTGAAATGAAGGAAAAAGTCTTAAGGGCAGCCATAGAGAAAGGTCAAGTTACTCACAAAGGGAAGATCATCAGACTAATAGCAGATCTCTCTGCAGAAACCTTACAAGCCAGAAGAGAGTGGGAGCCAATTTTCAACATTCTTAAAGAAAAGAATTTTCAAACCAGAATTTCATATCCAGCCAAACTAAGCTTCATAAGTGAAGGAGAAATGAAATCTTTTACAGACAAGCAAATGCTGAGGGATTTTGTCACCACCAGGCCTGCCTTACAAGAGCTCCCGAAGGAAGCACTAAATAAGGAAAAAAAAAAAAAAAGACAGTACTCATCACTGCAACAACATACAAAAATGTAAAGACCATCAACACTATGAAGAAACTTCATCAACTAATGGGCGAAATAACCAGCTAGCATCGTAATCACAGGATCAAATTCACACATAACAATATTAACCTTAAATGTAAATGGGCAAAATGCCCCAATTAAAAGACATAGACTAGCAAATTGGATAAAGAGTCAAGACCCATCAGTGTGCTATATTCAGGAGACTCACCTCACATGCAAAGACACATGTAGGCTCAAAATGAAGAGATGGAGGAAAGTTTATCAAGCAAACAGAAAGAAAAAAAAAAGCAGGGATTGCCATCCTAATCTCTGATAAAACAGACTTTACCAACAAAGATCATAAAAGACAAAGAAGGGCATTAGATAATGGTACAAGTATCAATGTAACAAGAAGAGCTAACTATCCTAAATATATATGCACCCAATAATGGAGCACCCAGATTCATAAAGCAAGTTCTTACAGACCTACAAAGAGACTTTGACTCCCACACAATAATAGTGGGAGACTTTAACACACTACTGTCAATACTAGACAGATCAATAAGACAGAAAATTAACAAGGACCTTAACAAGAACTTGAACTCAGATCTGGACCAGGCAGACCCAATAGACATCTACAGAACTCTCCACCCTAAATCGAAAGAATATACATTTTTCTTAGCACCACATAGCACTTATTCTAAAATCGACTATGTAATTGGAAATAAAACACTCCTCAGCAAATGCAAAAGAAAGAAAATCATAACAAATAGTCTGTCAGACTACAGTGCAATCCAATTAGAATGCAAGATTAAGAAACTCACTCAAAACTGAACAACTACATGGAACCTGAACAACCTACTCCTGAATGACTACTGGGTAAATAATGAAATTAAGGCAGAAATAAATAAGTTCTTTGAAACCAATGAGAAAAAAGAGACAACATACCAAAATTTCTGGGACACAGCTAAAGCAGTGTTTGGAGGGAAATTTATAGCACTAAATGCCCACAGGACAAAGCAGGAAAGATCTAAAATTGACACCCTAACATCACAATTAAAACAAATAGAGAACCAAGAGCAAACAAATTCAAAAGCTAGCAGAAAACAAGAAATAACTAAGACCAGAGCAGAACTAAAGGAGATAGAGACGTGAAAACACTTCAACAAATCAATCAATCCAGGAACTTTTTGAAAAGATTAACAAAACAGATAGACTGCTAGCCAGATTAATTAAGAAAAAAAGAGAGAAGAATCAAATGGACACAATAAAGAATGATAAAGGGAAGATCACCATTGATCCCACAGAAATGTAAACTACCATCAGAGAATACTGTAAACACCTCTACACAAATAAACCAGAAAATCTAGAAGAAATTGATAAATTCCTGGACACATACCCCCTCCCAAGACTAGCCAGGAAGAAGTAGAATCCCTTAATAGGCCAATAACAAGTACTGATATTGAGGCAGTAATTAATAGCCTTCCAACCAAAAAAAGTCCAAGACCAGATGGATTCACAGTCGAATTTTACCAGAGGTACAAACAGGAGCAGGTACCATTCCTTCTGAAACTGTTGCAAACAATAGAAAAAGAGGGACTCCTCCCTAACTCATTTTATGAGGCCAGCATCATCCTGATATCAAAACCTGGCAGAGACACAATAAAAAAAGAAAATTTCAGGCCAGTATCCCTGATGAACTTCAAAAATCCTCAATAAAATACTGGCAAACTGAATTGAACAGCACATTAAAAAGCATATCCACCACAATGAAGTTGGCTTCATCCCTGGGATACAAGACTGGTTCAAAAAATGCAAATCAATAACGAAATCCATCCCATAAACAGAATCAATGATAAAAAACACATAATTATCCCAATAGATGCAAAAAGGCCTTTGATAACATTGAACACCTCTTCATGATAAAAACAATCAACTAGGTATTAATGGACCATATCTCAACATAGTAAAAACTATTTATGACAAACCCACAGCCAATATCATACTGAATGGGCAAAAGTTGGAAGCATTCCCTTTGAAAACTGACACAAGACAACGATGCCCTCTCTCACCACTCCTATTCAACATAGTATTGGAATCTCTGGCCAAGGCAATCAGGCAAGAGAAAGAAATAAAGCACATTCAAACAGGAAGAGAGGAAGTCATATTATCTCTCTTTGCAGGTGACATTATTGTATATATAGAGAACCCCGTTGTCTCAGCCCCAAAACTCCTGAAACTGATAAGCAACTTTAGCAAAGTCTCAGGATATAAAATCAATGTGCAAAAATCACAGGCATTCCTATACACCAATAATAGACACACAGAGAGTCAAATCATGAGCAAACTCCCATTCACAATTGCTACAAAGAGAATAAAATACCTAGGAATACAACTTACAGGGGACGTGAAGGACCTCTTCAAGGAGACCTACAAATTACTGCTCAAAGAAATAAAAGAGGACACAAACAAATGGAAAACAATTCCATGCTAATGGACAGGAAGAATCAATATCATGAAAATGGCCATATTACCCAAAGTAATTTATGGATTCAATGCTATTCCCATCAAGCTACCACTGGCATTCTTCACAGAATTAGAAAAAAACTACTTTAAATTTCATGTGGAACTGAAAAAGAGCCCATACAGCCAAGAAAATCCTAAGCAAAAAGAACAAAGCTTGATGCATCACACTACCTGACTTCAAACTATACTACAAGGCTACAGTAACCAAAACAATATGGTACTGGTACCAAAACAGATATATGGTCCAATGGAAAAGAACAGAGGCCTCAAAAATAACACCACACATCTACGACTATCTGATATTTGACAAATCTGACAAAAACAAGCAATGGGGAAAGGGTTCACTATTTAGTAAATGGTGCTGGGAAAACTGGCTAGCCATATGCAGAAAACTGAAACTGGATGCCTTCCTTACACCTTATACTGAAATTAACTCAAGATGGATTAAAAGTTTAAATGTAAAACCTAAAACCATAAAAACTCTAGAAGAAAACCTAGGCAATACTATTCAGGACATAGACTAAAACATCAAAAGTAATGGCAACAAAAGCCAAAATTGACAAATAGGATCTAATTAAGCTAAAGAGCTTTTGCACAGCAAAAGAAACTATCATCAGAGTGAACAGGCAACCTAAAGAATGGGAGAAAATTTTTGCAATCTATCCATCTGACAAGGTCTAATATCCAGAATCTACAAGGTAATTAAACAAATTTACAAGAAAAAGCAAACAATCCCAACAAAAAGTAGGTGAAGGATATGAGCACTTTTCAAAAGAAGACATGTATGCAGCCAAAAACATAAGAAAAAAAAGTTCATCATTAATGGTCATTTGAGAAATGCAACTCAAAACCACAGTGAAATATCATTTCATGCCAGTTAGAATGGCAATTATTAGAAAGCCAGGAAACAACAGATGCTGGAGAGGATGTGGAGAAATAGGAAAGCTTTTACACTGCTAGTGGCAATATAAATTAGTTTAATCATTGTGGAAGGCAGTGTGTCAATTCCTCAAGGATGTAGAACTAGAAATACCATTTGATCCAGCAATCCCATTACTGGGTATATACCTCAGGGATTGTAAATCATTCTACTATAAAGACACATACACATGTATGTTTATTGCAGCACTATTCACAACAGCAAAGGCTAAGAACCAAACCAAATGCCCATCAATGTTAGACTGAATAAAGGAAATGTGGCACATATACACCATGGAATACTATGCAGCCACTAAAAGAGAATGAGTTCATGTTCTTTGCAGGGACATGGATGAAGCTGGAAACCATCATTCTCAGCAAACTAACATAGGGACAGAGAAACAAACACTACATGTTCTCACTCATAAATGGGAGTTGAACAATGAGAACATATGGACACAGAGAGGGGAATATCACACACCAGGGCCTGTCATGGTATGGGGGCTAAGGGAGGGATAGCATTAGGAGAAATACCTAATGAAGATGATGGGTTGATGGGTGCAGCAAACCACCATGGCACATGTATATCTATGTAACAAACCTGCACATTTTGTACATCTATCCCATAACTTAAAGTATAATACATATATAAAAATATTAACTTCATCTTTTTTATTGCAAATCAGATGCATGAATAAAAATTGTGAATTCCTAAGTCACCCTAACATATTAATTTGATTATTGTTATCATTATTAGTGTTAGTACCCATTGTGTTAAGAATTTTACAAGCACTACTCATTTAGTTTTATAACTCCCTAAAGCAATTATCATGACTCTCTTCATTTGAATATTGAGGATATTGAATTGAGAGAGGTAAAATAGTGTATCTAAGTGCACACAGTTAATTTATACCTTTTCTGTCCACATTCTAAATTGTTACCTCTTTACCCACTGATTGTACCTGTAAAAGGTAATTTTGGATAGTGAAAATGGCTAGATGAGCTTAAATTCCACATCTGCTGCTTTCTGTCAATTTGGGCAAGTAGCTTATCCCCTCTAGATGTCCTCAGGACATCCATTTTCTATTTAAAATTGATGCAAATAACATTGGTCTTAAGACATTGTGAATTTAACACCGGGCATGGTGGCTCATGCCTGTAATCCCAGCACTTTAGGAGGCTGAGGTGGGTGGATCACGAGGTTGGGAGATCGAGACCATCCTGGCTAACACAGTGAAACCCCGTCTCTACTAAAAGTACAAAAAGTTAGCTGGGCATGTTGGCCTGCACCTGTAATACCAGCTACTCGAGAGGCTGAGGCAGGAGAATCACTTGCACCTGGAGGCAGAGGTTACAGTGAGGCCGAGAATACACCACTGCACTCCAGTCTGGGCAACATAGCGAGACTTGGTCTCAAAAAAAAAAAAAAAAAAGATATTTGTGAATTTAATATTATAATGTATGTAATAATAATCAATAATCAAAAAGTCCCAAGCATAGCAAATTGTAAATAAGTAATAGTTTATTATTTCTTTAGTTAAATGTTCAGTAAAAATTCCTTCATTTTCTCATTCATTCATCTGTACAAACATCATATGTATATTGAAAAACCTAATCTATATCAAGCACTGAGCATATGCTGATATCTAAAACAGAAAATGTTATTGCCCTGGAGGAAACTTTGATTTCATTAGTAGATAAATATTACCCATAGCAAATTCTAAGAAAATAAACAGATTCAAAGGCAAGAATTAAAGAAATTAGCTTTTATAAATAAAAAGAACTATGAGGAAGAATAATAACACAGAATTTTGAGTTAATGGGTTTCAGGGATCTTTGCTGTACTATGAGCTTATCCACTCAGATTTTGTTTTGATGATATCACATAATTTTGTTGCATGAGCCAATATAATTCAAAAACTCTCATACCGTTTATGTAGCACTGTACTGACCCAACCTGTTGCAATTTAATCTTTGCATATATTTTCGTGACATGCTCCCCACAAAACAAAACAGAACAAAAACCAGTTTCTGCCACAGTCAACGTGCTTTGCGCTACAAAGAGAAAATGTTCATTTTTTCTCTTTGTCTTCCAAATATTTTTCTGTTTTCTCTGCAATAATGTCAATGTCATAGGCATTTGTCCTTTCCAAATTAACCATCAGACATGTCTTTACTATGATTATCCTGGCTTTGCTTTTATATTGACAACCAGATTCTACTTGACTGATTGTAGATTGTTTGCCCCCTACCTGTTATTTAAAAGCACATATTTCAACATAGTGAATTTCCTAAACTACAGTTGATTTCAGTCAATTTTCTTTAGCTCATTTTTAATTCTCTTCATGCAGTCTTTTAAAAAATCCAATATGATGTTTTGTGCAGTGCCATTTGACAATTTGAAAACTGATTATGCTGTGATCATAGCCATGTGCAACAACTCCACTTTCCTTCAAGTTTAGGATGGCAAAATGAACAATGTTAGTTGATGATTCTGGTAGAGTGGTAACTTGATATACTAAAAACACAAAAGACCAGAACTCAAAAGATCTAGATACATCCTAATCATGTCATTTCTCGATTTAAAGCCAGTTAAAGCCCAACCTCCTGAGTAATACGTATGAGGCCATCACCATACGTACCATAATCTGAGCCGCCTTCTCTGGCTCCCAATTTTGACAACTATCTTCCAGCCATGTTGCAGATCTTTGCGTTTTCTCACCCTATTTCTTTTCATACTTGTTGTTATTTCTCTCTTGACTTTTTAATGAAACTAACTCCTACTCACTCTTCAAGGTTTAACTTAGACATTACTTCCTTCTTACGGCTTAGTTCACCTGTTTCCCGAACTTATGTAAGATAGAACTACTTCAGGAAGTTCTTCAACCCATAGATTTCCATACCTACTGAATGGTTGTTTTAAGGGCACTTGAGATTTGTTTCAATCAGGTATGGTAAGACATGCAGACATGAAAATGACTGTCATCAAATAAGTTTTTATACCTAAGTATCCCTAGAAACAGGAGGCAAGACATGCCACACAAGGCCACACAGGGAAGCACCAGGGTTAGTCAGGAGGCAGAGGAAACGAGAGGGAAAACATGGATGAGAGCCTTTATTGTGGTTTTCATGGGAAGAAACAAGTGCGGCAGGAGGAGCCAATTTAGGTTTGCAAGTATGAATAATATTTGCAGGCTCTGAGGCATAGAGGCTGTCTCTATTTGTCTGATACCTGGCTCTGGGATGATTAAGACAGGGGAATAACGGCCCAAAGAATGATAGCTCCATAGAAGAGGTGGTTAGGGGCGTGGGCTTGGGATTGTTTGGTGTTCATTTGAAAGGTGCCCTCCCAGGGGAGTTGTTTCTTATCTATAGGAATTAGCTTTTCCAGGGAAGGGCAATTCCTCCAGTGTCAGCAAGGACAGTAAGATGTCAAAGCATCAGAAAATGCAAGGGGAAAAAAAGCGTGATTAATACTATGACCTTCTTTAGGAAACATTGTTAACTTCTAAAGTGCCCTCATGAAGTCCCAGTTCCAATAACAGTGGTGAAATAGCTTGCGTAAGAATAATCTTCCTGTATATAACAACTATAAACTGTTCATGAATTGGAGTCAAGAGTAGAGAAAAACTGAAAAGAATGTGACTCTGATAATAGGTATACCACTGGATAAGATCTATGTTTCAAAAGTATTTTCCCTGGTATTTCTCCATGTTTGAATTATATGGGGCCACAAAAACTCAAGCAGGAATAGCAATAACAATAATTTTAGATGAGGTGCCAAAGAAAGAATGTAGGGTATCAGAGCGTCTGGAAACTGAGGAGGAAACTAAAGAAGGTGGCGGCTTTAAGTCTGTATATAAATCTTCCACAAACCTTTGGCCAACTCTGAACTGTTCACACATATGTAGGCTCCAAGAAAACTCTCAGAAAACAACAGAAGACAGAAAACTGACCAGAGATCTCAACTGTTGTAACAGGAGAAAAACACACATTGAAGTTTGAATTCCACCTAGTTAGAAGTTTGATAAATACTTTCCGTTGCAATTCCACATCTAAGTCATGCAGCGTAAAGTTGGGTCACTGTATAAAAATAAACTCTATTAATCATTGTCTTCTAATTAGTGTATTTAGACCATTTGCATTGAAATTATTTCTTGAGATGCACTGCTTAAATACAGGTTTTTTAAAAAAAGTTTATGTCCACTGTTCCCTGGTCCTCTGTTTTTCTTTTCTTGCCTTCTTGTGAATTATTCACTTTGTGTAATTCACTAAGATTCCATTTTGATTTACTTCAATGTTTTTTAAGAATATCACTTTGAATTATATTCTTAGTAACAACTATGTTTATTGAAATATACATATGTATCTTATCACAGTTTATTGGGATCAACATTTTACTACTTCACATAAACAGTGGAAAGCTTGTTTTTATTTAGGTCCTTTTGCCATTCCCACTTTTATATATTATTATCTTGAATATCAAATGCTTTTATAATTTTGACTTTGACCATCATATATTATTTAGAAAACTATTGTTCTTACTCAGTGTATTAGTCTGTTTTCACACTGCTATAAAGACCTACCTGAGGCTGGATTATTTATGAAGAAAAGAAGTTTGACTCAAAGTTCTGCAGGCTTAATAGGAAGCATGACTGGGAGGCCTCAGGAAATTTACAATCATGGCCGAAGGCAAAGGAGAAGCAAGTACCTTCTTCACATGGTGTCAGGAGAGAGAGTGAAAGCTAGAGCAAGAGGGCCAGTGAAAGCGCACGCGTGAGAGAGAGAGAGAAAGAAAGAGAGAGAGAGAGAGAGAGAGAGAAGGGGGAAGTGCCACACACTTAAACCATCAGATCTCGTGAGAACTCACTCATCATGAGAACAGCATGGGGGAAATTCACCCCATGATCAAACCACCTCCTACCAGGTTTCTCCTGCAATTTGACCTGAGAGTTTAGAACGGACACCAATGCAAACCATATCACTCACATGTCTTCTTCTTCCATTATTGTTTCTTCCTTCCTGAGGCTCCAAGATTCGCTCTTTTATTATTTGGAAAAAAAATTGTTTTAACCATTTTTTAAGGGTAGGTCTGTGAGTAACAAATACTTTTATGGTTTCTGCATTTGAGAATTTATTTTTCCCTCATTATTTTTGATGACAGCTCTGCTGGCTATAGAATGAGTTGTTGCCAATTCTTTTCTTTCGGTATTTGAAAAATGCTGTGCGACTTCTTTCTTACCTCTATTATGGAAAAAAATGAGAAAATGTTTAAATTGGTATTCCTTTATAGGATATACACCATTTTACTCTGGCTGCTTTCAAAAATTTTATTTTATTTTTTACTATTTTTCCAATTTTACTATAATGAATCTTGCTGTAGATTCTTTTAGGTTTGTCTTATTTGGAGTTTGCTCAGCTTCTTGTATTTATAGGTTTATACATTGAGTCAAATTTGTGAAGGTAACAGCTATTATTTCTTCCCATGTCTTTACAGCCTCACTGTCTGTCCTCTTCCTCTGAAATTCAAGTGATTCATCTAGGACCTTTAGTTATTATTCCACAGGTACCTGAGAACCTGTTCATTTTTCTCTCTTTTTAAAAATGTATACATAATATTTCACAGACTTATGGAGTAAATGAGATATTTTGTTATAGGCATAGAATGTGTAATGATCAAGTCAAGGTATTTGGAGAATCTCACTTTGACTATCATTTCTTTGTATTGGGAATATTTCAAGTCCTTTCTTCTAGCTACACTGAAATATCCAATACTTTATTGCCAACGATAGTCACTCTACCTTCTATCGGACATTAAACTTACACCTTCTACCTAACTGTATGTTTACACTCATTGAGCAACCTCTCTTTATAGCCTCCTCCCAACCACATGCCCTTACTAGCTTTTGATATCTATTATTCTACTCTCTGCCTTCATGCGATCAGCTTTTTACGCTCCTATATATACAAGAGAACATGAGAGAGATTTGTTTTTCTAATCCTGCCTTATTTCATGTATCATAGTGACCTCCACTTCCATCCATGTTGCTGCAAATGACATTATTTTATTCTTTATTTATGGTGAAAGAGTATTCTATTGTGTATCTATACCACATTCTCTTTATCCATTTTTTTCCATTTGTGGACATTTGTGTTGATTTCATATCTTTGCTATTGTGAATAGTACTGCAGCAAACATGCAAGTGCAAGTATGCTTTTAATACACTGATTTATTTTCCTGTGGATAAATATCCAGTAGTGAGATTGCTGAATTTTGTGGTAGTTCTATTTTTACTCTTTAAACAAATCTCCATACTGTTTTCCATAGTGGCTATGCTAATTTACATTCCCACCATCAGCGTGTAAGAGTTCCCTAATCTCTGCATCCTTGCCAGTGTCTGTTAATTTTTGTCTTTTTAATAATACCCATTTTAATTAGAATAAGATTATATCTCATGATGGTTTTGATTTGCATTTCTCTAATGATTAGTGATATTAAGAATTTTTTCATATTTGTTGGCCAATTGTATGTCTTCTTTTGAGAAATGTCTGCACATGTCCTTTGCTCACTTTTAAATTTTTTTTCTAACGGAGTTTTGCTGTTGTTGCCCAAGCTGGAGGTCAATGGTGCAATCTTGGCTTGCTGCAACCTCCACCTCCTGGGTTCAAGCGATTCTCCTGCCCCAGCCTCCCGAGTAGCTGGAATTACAAGCATGCACCACCATGTATGGCTAATTTTTTGTATTTTTAGAAGAGACAGGGTTTCACCATGTTGGCCAGGCTGGTATCAAACTCCTGACTTCAGGTGATGTGATCCACCCACTTCGACCTCCCAAAGTACTGGGATTATAGGTGTGAGCCGCCATGCCTGGCCCGCTCACTTTTTAATGGGACTTTTTTTTTTTTTTTTTTTTAACTGTTGAGAAGTTTGAGCACCTTGTATATCCAAGATATTAGTCCCTTGAAAGATGAATAGTCTGCAAATATTCTCTCCCATTCAACAGGTTGACTCTTTACTCTGTTTATTGTTTTCTTTGCTGTACAGAAGCCTTTTAGTTTACTATAGTCCAATTTGTCTATTTTTCATCTTGTTGATCATGCTTTGGAGAACTTGGCCATAAAATCTTTGTTTTGTTCAATGTTCTGAAATGTTTTTCTTTTTCTATTAGCAGTTTTGTATTTTCAGTCTTATATTTAATCTTTTAATTCAGGTTTTATTGAGTTTTGTATAGAATGAGAGATAGAGGTCCACTTTTATTCTTCTGCATAGAGATATCAAAATTTTCTAACATTGTTTACTGAAAAGGGTGTTTTCTTCCCAGTGTATATTCTTGGAGCCCTCGTTGAAAATCGGTTAGATGTAAGTATGTGGATTTATTTCTAAAGTCTCTATTCTGTTTCAATGGCCAATATTTTTGTGATTTATAACAATTTCATGCTTATTTTGTTACTGTAGCCTTGTAATATATTTTTGAGAAAGGTAGGGTGATGTCTCTAGCTTTATCCTTTATGCTCAGGATTGCTTTTGTTATTCATTCTCTTTATTGGTTCCTTACAAGTTTTAGAATCGGTTTTTCTATTACTGTGAAAAATGACATTGATATTTTGATAGGGACTCCATTGAATCTGTATATTATTTTTGGCAGTGTGGTTATTTCAACAATATTGATTCTCCTGATCCATTAGTGTGGGATATCTTTGTATTTGTTTGTGTCCTTTTCAATTTCTTTTGTTAGTGAGATATAGTTTTCCTTGCAGACATCATTCATTTCCTTGGTTAACTATATCACTAGGTATTTTATATACTTTTGGTAGTTATTGTAAATGGAAATGATTTCTTTATTTCTTTCTCAGTTCATTATTGGTGTATAGAAATTCTACTGCTTTTTGTATGCTGATTTTATATCCTGCAACTTTATTTATTTGTTAGATCTAAGAGATTTTTGTTGAATTCTTTAGAAATCTTTCAGATATAAGATCACATCATTAGTAAAGAGAAACAATTTGACTTCTTCTTTTTCATTTTGCAGGCACTTTATTTTTTTTATTTTGCCTAATCACTCTGGCTAGGATGTCTGGTACTATACTGAATATGAGTGGTGAAAGTGGACATCCTTGTCTTGATCCTGTTCCTACATAAAAGGCTTCAGCTTTTCCTTATTGAGTATAACATTACCTGTGGGTTTGTCATATATAGCCTTTATTAGGTTGAGACATGTTTCTTCTAAGCCTAGTTTGCTGAGAGTTTTTATAATAAAACAATATTACTTTTTCAAATGCTTTGTCTGCATCTATTGAGATTATCTTTACGGTTTTTGTCCTTCATTCTATTAATGTGATAATTTGCATTTATTGATTCATGTATGTTGAACCATCCTTGCATCCCTGGGATAAATTGGACTTAATCTTAATATAATTTTTTGACATGTTATTGGATTTGGTTCCAATATTTTGTTGACAATTGTTGCATCTATGTTTATCAGAAACACTGACATCTAGTTTTCTCTTTTTGTTACGTCCTTGTCTGGTTTTGGTATGTGAATTATACTCGCCTGGTAGAATGACTTACAGGTAATTTCCTCCTCTTCTTTTTTTTTTTTTTTTTGGTAATACTTGAGAAGAAATGGTGATAGTTCATTGAAAGTTAATTATATGATTTCAGTGAAGCTACCCAGCTCTGGAATTTCATTTCTTGCAATAATTTTTATTATTATTTCAATTCCATTACTCATTATTGATCTGTTTATTTTCTATTTTTTTCCTGATTCAATCTTTTTTATGGCTATGTAGTATTCTATAGTGTATATGTATCACATTTTCTTTATATTTTACCTTGTAATAATTTTGTGTTTGGTTTGTAATAGCCTCTCTAATTCCTTGAGATGAATCAATATATTAATGATTTGAAAGCCTTCTACTTTTTTGTTGTAAATGTTTATTGCTATAAACTTTGCTGCTTTTGCTATATCTCATAGATTTTGATATGGTATGTTTCGATTTTCATTTGTTTCAAGATTTAAAAAAAATTTACCTTATGTCATTCTGGAACATGTTGTTTAATTTCCATGTATTAGGTACAGTTTGCAAAGTTTCTCTTGTTTTTGATTTCTAGTTTTATTTCATTGTGATCTGTCAAGATACTTAACATAATTTTAAGTTTTTAAAATTTGATGAGACTTGTTTTGTGCCCTAAAATATGGTCTACCTAGAGAATGTTCCATGTTGTTGAGAAAAATGTGTATTCTGTAGCCGTTGGGTAAAATGTTCTATAAATTTCTGTTGCGTTCATTTTCTTTAATGAGAAATTTAAATCCAAAATTTCTTTGTTAATTGTCTGTTTAGATAGTATTTCTAATGCTGAGAGTAAGGTGTTGAGGTCCACAACTATTATTGTATTGAAGTCTATATCTCTCTTTAGATCTAATAATATTTGTTTTATGTATCTTGGCACTCTGGCACTGAGTTTATATATTTTATAATTACTGTATTTTCTTACTAAATTGATCCCTTAATCATTATATAATGGCCTTCTTTGTTTCTTTCTACTGTTTTTGACCCAAAGTCTGTTTTATCTGATACAAATATAGCTGCTCCTCCTCTCTTTTGGTTTTCATTTGCATGGAATATATTTTTCCATCTCTTTACTTTCTCTGTGTATTTTTTTTACATGTGACATAAATATACTGATTCCATTTTTTGTTACCTTTACTAATGAGTCCATCCAGTGAGATTTGTTTCAAAATTCTATCATATTTTTCAGTATAATTTTCATTTGGTACTTTTTTATAACTTTTATTTATTTGCTGAAATTTTTCTATTTTTTTATTTTTAAGAGTACTTACAATTAGTTATTGAATTATTTCTATAGTGGTTGCTTTAAAATCTTTGTCAAGTGATTCTAATATCTCATTCATCTCAGTATTGGTATCAGTTGATTTTCTTTTCTTATTTCCAAGTTGCAATTTTTCTGATTCTTGGTATTATGAGTGATTTTTAAGAAGTTTTTCCTGGATATTTGGGGGGGTGTGTGTGTGTGTGTGTGTGTGTAGGATTTATTAAGATATTTGAGTCATAAAAATTGCTTATTTTATTAGGCAATTATCTTCTGCTGGTTGACCATGCAAGTCTTGGCTTACATTTCTGGGCTTTGTTTCCAATGATGAACTAATTTTCAGAGCCTCTGTGGTGATATTTTTGTCTGCTCGGTTTATCTCATGTTGCCTGGCTTGGTTGGTGTTTTGTACGACTTCCGTTCCAGGGAGAAATCATGTCAAAATTTGTTGCTAGATTCGTGGTCAGAAAACACCAGGCATATGTCACTTTCTTTTGAGTATAAGGTTATAACATGCCCTACCTCTCTATTATTCTTCCAGATCCCATAATTGCACTCTTTGGTATTTACCTAAAATAGTTGAAAACTTATGTCCCCACTCAAATCTGCATATGGATATTTATAACAGCTTTCTAATAAGTTTGCCTTTGTCTTCTAGCTTTCACAGTTCTACTTTGGCTGTATTATTTCTGGGATTTATAGTTGTATTTAACAGGGAGAAGAAGAGAGACAAGTTCATGCCCTACTGTCCAGATTGAATATTGCCAATTAATTTTACATAAAAGCATGAATGTAATTCAATGGAGAGTGAAATATTCTTCCAACAATTGGTTCTGGAATAACTGGAAAAAGTATGAAAAATAACTTTGATAGAAAACTATTATTTAAAGCATTCAAAAAAACCATTAAAAGTCAACAATAAGAAAATAAATAACTTAATTATAAGTGAATTATAAGTGAAGAAAAACACCAGAACAGAAACCTAGACAAAGAGGATACATAGATATCCAATAAGCATGTGAAAAGATGCTCAAACTGTGTCACGAGGAAAATACAAATTGTAACAATTATATATTACTACATACCTATTAGAATGACCAAAATCCAAAACATTAACAACACCGAATGCTGACAAGAATGTGGAGCAACAGGAACTCTTATTAATAGTTGAGAGAAATGCAAAATGATACAGCTACTTTGCAAAATGGTTTGATGATTTCTTGTAAAGGTAAACATATTTTTACCCTACGATCCCATAACTGCACTCTTTGATATTTACCTAAAACAGTTGAAAATTTATATTCCTACTCAAACCTGCATATGGGTATTTATAACAGCTTTATTAACAATTACTAAACTTGAAGTAACTAGATAATCTCTGGTACATTGAGATAATGCAATATTATATAGCGCTAAAAATAAATGAAGTATTATGTCATTAAAAGACATGAAGGAAAGTTAAATGCACATTACCAAGTAAAAGAAGGCAATCTGAAAAGGCTGCATCTTGTATGATTCCATCTATATGATGTTCTGTAAAATGAAAAACTGTGAAGATAGTGAAAGATCCAGTGCTTACCAGGAGTTAGAGAGTTGAGCAGGATGAATCAGTAGAACAGAGAGGATTTTAAGGGTGGTGAAACTCTGTATGATGCTATGTTGGTGGATACGTCATTATACACTTGTCCCAACTCACAGAATATGGAACACCAAGAATACATTCTAAAGGTAAACTATGGACTTTGAGTGATAATGATGTGCCAGTATAGGTTCATTTATTGTAACAAATATACAACTCTGGTATGGGACATTGATGGGAGAAGGCTGTGTGTTTGCGGGGAATGGAAACTAGTGTATGGATTTCTGTACCTTTTACGTGATTGTTGCTGGGAACCTAAAACTTCTCTAAAAAATAAAGTTCATTAAGAAAATACCTCAAACATATTCTGTAGGAGTTATTTTAAGGTCTGAAAAGCATTTAGATAAAGCGTTGGCACACATTAAAATGTATGAGACATAAAAAACTTAACTTTGACCCCTACATCACACTGTACACAAAGATTAATTTCAAAAAGATCACTGACATAAATGCATCAATTAAAACATTAAGGTTTGTGTAAGAAAGCATAAGAGAAAATATTTTATAATCTTGGGGTAGACAAAGATTCCTTAAACTAGCTTTAAAAACCACTACATTTTTCAAAGGATGAATTTGAGTTTATACACACACACACACACACACACACACACACACACACACAGAGTTTTACTCACCCTGGAACACTGTTAGTTAAATAAAACAGCAGGACAGAGACTGGGATAAAACACTGGAGCATATATATCTAACAAAATATTTGTATTTAGAACAGAAGAAGAAATAAAAATCAGCAACGAGAACTCAATAACTCAAAAATAGGAGGCTTGAACAGACACATTACAAAAGAAGTTATACGAATAACTAACAAGCACACAAAATGGTATCTAACATCATTATATATATGAAAATGCATATTAAAATCCCAATTACACGTTGTTTTATATCCACTAGAAGAGTTACAAAAACAAAACCAGAAAAACTAATGACATGCAATATTGGCTAGCATATGGAACAGTGAAACTCTCCACATACTTAGTATATGTGTAAAATTAACTATACAACTACTTTGGATAGCTGAAGGCATTATCATATAAAATTAGAAATACCTATATCCTATGACCCCATAATTCTATTCCTAGGTATTTATTGGAGAAAAAGAAAAGCTTGTGCCTTAAAAAAAGAAAAAAACAACTAGAAATGAACCAACTATCCATCAAAAGGAAACTGGATTAAGAAAATGTGGAATATACTCTGCAATAAAGAGGGAATTACTAAGACACTCAGCAACACGGATTAATCTCAGAAAACATCATGTTAAGTGAAAGGAACCAGAAACCAAAGTGCATATATGAGTATGAGAGCAGGCAAAAGAATGTATTCTGATAAAAATCAGAACAGTAGTTACCTCATAAAATTAAACATGCAATACACAACTATTATATCATGGGACTGGTAGATCCAGGCATTCTTATCCTATACTTTTAACTTTTAACTCTAAGAAACTACATGTTGCCCTACTCTTCATAACATTTCTATTAAAAAATCTTTGTGTCCACCATCTGTGCCTTGCTGTTAAAGCCACAGACTTGGGAAGGTGATGGGACTTACCTGAAAGTTAACAAGAAAGAGCTTTTTGGAGTAATAGAAATGTTGTAGAGGTTCGCTGATATTATATAATACCAATGCTATGTGAGTTTTCTTGAATGGTTACTTAAAATGAGTTTCGGCTAAGAAAAACTTTAAGAAGATTTATAGACAGAAACTATTTTGCTCGAAAAGCAAAACCTGAATCAAGAAAAATAAAATGTAATTTGTTAATATAATTTTTAAATTTGTAAAATAAAGAATTGACAAAGTAAAGAGGCAAAGCTAAGTGTCAAGATGTTGCATTGAAATGGTCAGTTTAGCAATCCGAATCTCAATACATCAGTGGTTCTCAAACTGTAATTTGACTAATAAAACCTGGAAAGTTTGATTACATGCTGATTGAGAAACCTAAGCTCCATAGAAGTTAGTTCAGTAGGAGATAGTTGGACGCCAGAAATAGTGGTATAACAATCATCCCACACGAATCACTAGTATAATGATCATCTCGAGAAAAAAGGATTTGGCTAGTTCATTCTTACTCATTCCCATTAAGTCTGGCGGGTCATGGATGCTCAATCAGTATCTGAAGAATAAATAAATGAATGAACAACTATTCAGCACCACCTTTGTGGCGTTTATTTTTACTTTCCAATTTGGCTGTGGTTTTATCACTTAGTCTTTGGCTAAGCTCACTTTAACTACTTTGGTAGTTTAGCATGTCTAGCACTCCCCAGTCTGTCTTTCGGAGATGCCCTAATGGATTTTGCTGGAGGCAAGAACCTTATCCTAGATGTCAGAGTAGGTTGAGAAGTAAAACTGTGTGTATGATGCTGAAAATGACAGTTCAAATAGTGACACAGCTGCATTTAATTCTACCTGCTGGAATGGCTATACCTATATAATTGTTGGAAAAGAGGGTCCTTTGTTTTGCTTGCCATTCATGGAACTTCAGTGAGCTACTTTGAATGATTTTATCTCAGAATTTATTAGCTATTTTGTCATAATGTGGACTAATGGACACATATCCTCTAATTTCTCTTCTTCCTGTTCATCACACGACCAAATTTTTCCTTTCACATCTTTGTCCACAACATTTGATATTTAAAATCCAGACTGTTAGGAAGCAAAATAACACAAAAAGCCTCTTAGATGAAAATTAAGAAGAGTTAGATCAATTTCTAATAACAAAAACAGTATAGGAGCAGCTTCATCAGCATTTCCACATTGTACTCACTAAATGGTATTAAGAATCTTCAAGTGTGTTCAATTCTATGAATGTGTCTGAATTTCGACTTTAAGCAGAACAATGCATGGCTTGCTTCTCACCACATACCTTGATATGTAGTATGTGCTGCTTTGGTAACTCGCCCACAGGTTCTCTCTGGCAAAGCAAAATTCCTGTCTTTTTAAGGTTCCTTGTAAATGATTTCATCCTTATTGTAACAATTGCTACATCCAGATGCTTAGTTATTGTAGACAGTTTTCTAGCTAAAGCGTCTGGGCGAGCAATGATCAGGCAGTTGTGTCTGAGGCAGTTATGTGGTTAAATGGATAATGGACTGTCTGGGTTGCCTGGGTCTTTTGAATGTCAATTTCTTCTGACTCAAATTTTCAAGTAATTTATGCATCTTTTGCTTTTGTCAATAACATTTCTGCTGCAATCTCCTCACGTGGCTCTATTCTATTTAACCTGATGGAAGAACACTTTATATTCTGATTTGCTTCAGTAAAAGAGTACGAATTTAAAGGGTGTTTGGGTGGGCAATTTATTTATTAAAATATCAATAAAATACAAACTTCTGTTTTTATTTTTTCTCTTTCCTTTTCTGGATCACAGACATTTGCTATAATTATGATATTTAACATACAGTTTTATGAACTGGCAAGGATTTCAGCTGTTAGTTAAATTGTTTTAATATGCCATGAAGACACACCCTATTTTGGAAACATTAAACTAATCCAAAAAAGTATCTTCAAGGGAAATAAAAACTCAAGCAGTTAATAGCCCACATGCATTCCTCAGTCAGAGGTGCATTTTGTTTCAACGGTGGCCACAAATGCAGACAGAGATCACTCTGATTTATTGTGAGTAAGACAGAAATTTCTGATTACTATCCTGTCTCTGCATGAAACCAATCTCTTTAGAAAGACCATTTGAATCTGGGAAATAGAGGGCAAATGTAAATACGAGTGGAGGTTAAAACTGTTGCTATGAGTATGAAGTCATAAATTATGCAGGGTGAAAATTCATTATGTTGTTTTTGTCACCAATCTCCTGAGCTGTATTACAAAAATTTAGAAAAAACAAAAGGAAATGAGATTTAAAACAGTGAAAATTCCCTGAAAGAAAATTGGGTTTATTGTAGCTTTTCCTGAGATTGCCTCATTGTAAAATACACTTCTTGCACAATACCTTTCAGATGGCTATAGCCGAAAAAACCATTTTCTATTTTTATTTTTTTAGCTTATAATTGTTTGACTTTCAAAGAACTTTTACCTTTCCCCAGTTACCAGAAATTATCATAATACTTTAAGGAAAACAACCCATTGTAGAAAGACCAAAGACTTTTGTTTTGTTTTTTTCAAACTTACAAAGATTTGGATTCCACTGGATATATGCTTAAGCTCTTCAACTGATAGGGTTACTTAAGGTGTGTTTTGAAATATTCTACACATATTTATACACATTTGAAGTTGGGACACTCATGCATTGATTTATTCATTAACTCATTAATTTAGAAAATTTCATTTGAATGGCCCTGAAGATAAGTTCAGTGGTAGTCACATGACCTGCAGTAGGTTATATTAGCTCTCAGAATTTCTGTTTGTCATCTGAAAACTGGGAGTGATGTTTCCTGAGCTTTTAAACTCATAAGGTTTTGTGACAATCAATTCTGGTATGAGTTTTGACTTGCTTTTGAACTGTAAACGCCCTGTAAAAGAGAGGTTAGTGATGATGGTAAGAAATGAGAGGAGGATTAAACTGTGTAAGATGATGAAAATTTACCAGATTTGGTTTGTCTTCCATTTTCTAGATGTGAATATCTTTTTAGCCTCTTAGGTTTTAGTTAGTACGTTAGAAATTTGTTAGGGTTAAAGAACCCAAGTTGTAAATGAAAAAGGGCTTTTAACTGGTGGTGTAGCCCAGCTTTATCTTCCTATCCTATTGTATAGAACCAGGAACATCCCCTATACATGAAAATCCCTATCACAGTTTTGATAATACCAATAGGAAGCACAGAGGTGACCCTAGATTTCAATGCCTGTATTTAAAGTGAGAATATTAGATTAAATTTTCCTTGGGTATTATCCAGACAAAACATTCTATGATTCTTTTCTTTTACTGAAGTTGAAAAATATCCAATGAGAAGTGGCTTCCTGGCTCAGAAGATAAAAATCTCTTCTGAAAAGGGCACTTAGGACAAGTCAAATAGACATCTGCCTCAAGAGGGAGATTAAATTAAATAGTACATCAGAGCTTGTGTGAAGCTCACTTGCTAACCATACTCTAGACTGCTGCTTCTAAAACTTCATGCACATACAGTCCATCTAGATATCCTGTTTAATACTTACATTTCCTTTTGATTCCTTCTAGAGTTTCTAGGCCTCTGCTTACATTACTCGTGTGTTCTTTCATGTTATGTACTTTTTCTATTAGTTTTTAACATATTAATCATGGTTATTTTTACATTCCCTATCTGATAATTACAAAGTCTGCATCATATTTTATCTCCTTCTAATGTTTGTTTTGTGTCCTGAGAATGTGGCTATTTTTTGCTTGTTGCCATGCCTTGTGATTTTTTGTTGATTGCAGGACATAATGTATTGGTTAACAAGAATGCAAGTAGATAAGGCTTTAGTGTGGGCTTTCATGCTAATTAATATACTTTAGAGTTGGGCTCTGTTTTATGTTTACTGGATCTGTAAGAGCCAGAGGCTTCAGCTTCCTTTAATGTTCTTGTTGTCTGTCCTGTTGTCTTCGGGTTTCCTTATGAACTTTTCCTTAGATGTAGTCTGCATCCTGCACGTTGTTTTGTTCGAAGCCATTGTTATTAAGTTGGAACCTTCTAGTATGCTTATAAGGTATCATGGAACGGAAATATTATATAATTTTATAATTAAATTTTGATGGTCTCATGTTTCTGGGCTGTGAATTTCATAAGTGTTTCTTAGCATCTCCTGTGAGACAGGAAGGCTAGAAGGATCTGGGATTGGGGACATGCCTTTGTCCCATGTGACATGACTCTAGTCAATTATTTCATTACAAAAAGTATGATATTTGTATGGTGAATACTTTGAGCATATTTCAAAAGTGTTACTCTTCTCCTCTCCTTGACAAGAGTCACAGGGAAACTTCTTTGGCTCTTCACTGTGAAACCTGGCTTACTTCTGGGAGGCAAAAATCTTCAAAAGTGTGGAGGTCACCCTAATACTGCAGTCCCCAGGTGTTCCTCGCACTCATACTCAGCTTCACTCAGACTTCAACAATTTATCAAATTTACCATGTATACATTCCTTCAAGTTTATGGCTCCAGGTAGTCAGATGTTGATAATAACTCTGAATTCACCTGACTCTCCAATTGGGGATTACAATTTCTTTGCAACCCTAGCTTCCTGGGGAGGCGGGGGGACAAATAAAAGTTGTTGATATTCAGTTTTTTAAATCTTTTATTGAATGATGACTTCCAAGTGCTTTACATGTAAAAATTAATAGTATCCTAGATATACTGTTAACTAGAAAATTTTGAGTCAGTAAATCTAAAGTGGGGCTAGAGACTCTACATTTTAAATAAATTCCCAGCTGATGTTAATGCTTCTGGTCTGAAGAATTAGGATTGGCAGATTCAGCAGATAAAATATAGAACTCCTAGTTAAATTTGAATTTCAAATAAGTATTTTAGTATAAGTATGCCCTAAATATTGCATGGGACAGACTTATACTAAAACATTCTTCATTGGTTATCCAAGATTTTAATTTAAACTGAGCACCCTGTATTACATCTGGAGACCCTAAGAGAACCACACTTTCAGTAGCAAAGCTCTTGGCTTACTTTTAATAAAAGTGTCTATAGATTTTCTGCAACAGAATTATCAGGGGCTTTAGCTAAAGTCCTGGGTCCTGGAACCAGATTTTTGGAAGTCTAAACAGTAAGTCCGTTAACATAATACTAACAGTATTTAGGTTTGTATTTAAGAGATAAAAAATAGTTGTTTCGTTCTGGTTTTTATTTCCAAATCTAGGGTTAAGAAAATATTATCAGGCTTCATGTGGTTATCAAATGAACAAACTTTCTCTTAGTAATAAACATCCTAATCTAATATCAATTGTTTATTGATTTCAAGGTTGCAAGAAAAAAGTGTATAGACAAAACACAGTAACTTAATTTTACATTCTGCTTTATAATTATTAAGCTTGGCAACTAAAAGAAGTAATTACATATGACTGCATTTAGGAGATAGAAGAAGAAGTGAGGTGAAGAGTAGCAGTGATAGTGATTACATTTGTAAGTAATTACAAATAAAGGTGCGCCTTCTAGAGTTAATAGAATAAGAAAAAAGTGTAAACAAGGCTTTAAAAGTTTGAAAAATAATCAATAAATTAATTAAAGTTAGTAATATGCTGTACTGGTAGAAAGGAAAGACTTGTATAGCTAGTATTAGAAAGCTAAATATTATCTAACATAGCATGATCAATGAACAATACCTACATTTTGTATAGAAATAATGGCAATAAAAGCATCTTATTTGTAGGTTTAAAGAACATAAAAAATACCTGGGAGAAAATTTGTTGAATGAAAATTAATAATGGAGCTGGAAAAGCTATAGGGCAGAAGACTTGCTTTTTATTATAAGTTTTTTTACTATTGGGTTAATTTTTTTAAAAAACATATGCATGTATATACAGTTTCTTTAATATAAATATTTAACACAATTTATAGACTTTGGTTACCATTTCAATAAGAGTTTTACTGAAAAGTAGAAAGGAAAAAAAAGTTGCACGTATAATGCTACCCAGATCCTAACATCTCTTTGCTGTATTAAATTAAAATAATACAGAAAATATTTGATGTTTAGAGAACAATAATTATTTTTAACAACCACTTAAAATAATAACTTTGGTCTATTTTCCTCATTTAAGGAATATATATCTAATTTTTAAATGGGTTAGTTTGGGAACAATGTACATAATATTATATAAGCACTATATATAATTTGTAATGTGTGCATGCATATGTTACAAACATATATATGTTTTTTATATAGACATATTTATACATAGAAAGAACATTTCCTTTTATTGAAAAATTCAAAATGAACTAATTGATAAGATTTATGTATATCTTCTTAGTTTCTGTATGTCAAGTAAGTTTGGATTATATCCTGGACATTTTAACACTGCATTAGGAAACTCTGTGTTGCTAAAATCTTCTGGAGAATGCTAATTTTATTTATATTTTTTATTTGTTTTAGGGGGCAATAAACCCAGAAGGTTTATATTGCAAGTTCTGAGTCACTTCATGTGGGTTGTGGTTTCAACGTCCGTTTAGTTTTCAAAGGCTTTCAGTTGCTATTCTGGTCTACTTCTTATGTTCACCACCCAGGGGCCAGTACGGGACACTGATGGTGGTCTATTTTAATGACCACTTCTGAAAGTCTTTGCTATTTTAAATTCAGTCAGTTTCACACATGTACAGCTTGGAAGTGAGCCTGGGACTTTGTATAGAAGTTCAAAGAATTTCTTCCTTTAGCTCTACTCTAGTCATGATCTGCCATACATATGTGGGTTCCCTGGGCTTTTTATTTTTCCTGGCGCTCTTGCTGGAAAGTGAGGGAGTTAGCTTCTCTGCCCTGTTGCACACTTCCCATAACTGGGTCTGCATTGGACAACATGGCAAGAAAAAAAGAGCCTATGAAGTCATCGTACCACCACTACACTACATTGCCACCGCCGCTGCTGAAACAAGAGTGCGGTTTTGTAGCTGAGGCTCACCTTGGAAAAGACCAGAAGAATCGAATGAGATTTATTGTGCAGGGAAACCCTTTTCCAAGTCCTCTAGCTATTTTCTGTCTGAGAGGAACATTATCTTGATGCACCCATTTGTGACTTGGACTGCCTTAGAGTCTGAGTCTCCCAGGAAATCCAGGAGAAAAAGATAACTAGCTGCATATTGCCTTATGAACCATTTCTTGAATTTTGATTCTCCTATCTTAATCACTTGCTCTTATTTAATTTTCAGAATCCTGCAATAAGTGTCTTTACTTTTTTTTTTTTAACTTGTAATCAGGGCAAGAGGAAGCATGAGTGTCCTTGTTCCATCTTAAACTTATTCAGCTTCTTCTTAAAATGGCTTTTACTTTTTATCGGGGTGTCTTGTTCTTTGCTTGACTGAAACCCAGAGAATTTCAGAGTTGCTTTAGTTGCGAATTTCTGTTTTGAGTTTATCCATTTTTTTTTTTCTTGCCAGTTGGAACTACCATTGTTTAGAAAAAACAATAAACCACGAGATGTTCCCTTATCCCAAACATGTGAAAATAAATGAAATATGTTACTTTTTCCATATTTTATACCATCCCAAATTGGTCTCTGAAGAATATTTGAAGTTCTTTACTTCTTGAATATCTTTTCCCCCATAAACCCTTGGATAAGAATCATAATGTTCTTCTTATCATGAGGGTCTCTCTGACTGAAGCAGTTCCTTACTGGTGACAGGAGAAGAAAGTTAGAGATTTTTATTTTCATCACAGTGTACCTCTGTAATCCCAACACCTCTTGTTATTGCACTTATTGACAATGTCTCCTAAATGAATTGTAAAATAATACAATAGGCAAAATGTGTAGAAAGAAACTGATGCTTGATATGTTAACAAAGACACGCTACAAATAGGACGAATATGAAAAGCGATGGAGAATATAAGTGACGTACATTTAACACTGCAGCAGAAATAGTCATAATAATCATCATCATTATTGTAACAACCACAACCATGATTTGATTGCCCAGTCTGCTGGATACCGTGATAGGTTCTGCATGTGTGCCATCTTTTTGTCCCCTCCAAGATGAGCCTTGGAATAAGTAATGCGCCTATCATGTAGAGAGTTAGAGTTAGAGAGATAAGTCAAGTGTATCTCCTGCAGATTACATTCTAACTTTGTATACTTTGCTCAGATACTGTGTGTAGTATAGTATACTGTGTATACTATATACTTTGCTCAGATTTGTGTAATATCTCCCTCTCTCTCTTTCTCTTTCTCTCTCTCTCTCTCTCTCTCTCACACACACACACACACACACACACACACACACACCAGTTATCTGACAATTTGCCAAAACTTACTTGGAAAATAGATTATTTCTTCTATCTATGTGTGTGTTCGTTTAAATAATTTAGTCATTGTTGTTGTTGCCATGAGTGTTATGAACTAGATTAGGAAAAGTTTCTTGGATTCTGAGAAACTAATTCTCTTTAATGGCTCCCAGGGCAAGTAGCATGGTAATTCTCTGGCCAGAGCTCTGTTTTGGGTTAGGCCCTAAAATTTGTATTTTTGAAAGAATATTAAAAATAATTCCCGTTGGTAATTTGCTGATTCATAAAGTTAGAAACATCCTACTTAGAGAAATTGATGGTATAAAGTCAAATATGAAACAATATGATTTCTGGCACCTGCAGCAAGGGTTGTTAATATGGGATCTGTGAATAGAATTGAGGCGATCTTTTACCGAATATGGAAAATAAAACAAAATTGCATCTTTATTTTAATTAACATTAAGCTGAAACTTGCATTTTCTTCAAACACAAATTTTTGCAAAAATATGATTAAGCTACTGTATAATCAAGCAAGACTTATATGACTTTGTCACTAATAAAAAACACAGATATTTTCACCTATTTTGTCAAATTATATTTGTGTAAATATCTGTATCATTAATCCCATCACTATCTTGAAAGTATGATTGTTATTATAATAAAAACTACACCAGGTTGTTAATATTAAAAAGCACACAGATGACTACATTGATAAACTGCATTTTTAGTATTTTGATCACTGTTTTGACATAATTGTTTTCCTTTGTAATCCTATGCTTTTTATTTTATGTATTTAAAAATAATTCTGAGAGGGTATCTTTATACTTCATCAGACTACTCATGGGATCCAGGGTACAAAAAGGTTACATTTTCCTGTTCTAGGGGTTAATCTACTGAGTAAATAAAATGGAATTTTTACAAAGGAGAACTGAGAGGCAGCATGACCATCTTGTCATGCTTAATATTACTGGATAGTAAATATTTTACATTTACATGCTATCCCCTGTGCACCCCAACCAAACCCCAAACGCTACTCTGTAGCTTCTTATTTTTTTTGTGTGTGTGTATGTGTATATATAGACACATACACGCACACACACATATATATGCTTGGATATTTCACAATTACTATACTGATTGATAGATTTGGGGAAAAGGAGATACAATAGAGGAAAAAGCTAAAGGAGTAAACTGAAGACAAAAATAAGATGGAAAAAATATGAAAAAGAGAAGGATAAATGATGAAGAAAGAAAAACCATTGAAACCAAGAGGCAGATTTCTTTCACCCTCCTCTTAGTCAATAGCTTTAGACCTCCTATTCACTTACTATTCACAACCAACTAGAAAATAATCTCCCAGCACCTCCTTTGTCCCTTATCATATTACATTGAGATTTCTCTTATCTTTTGTTTGTTTAATGTTATATTTTTCAATATTTCAAGTATTTGCAAAATTCTGTGACTTAAAAGCAACTCTCTTTTCCCCAGGTATAGAGACTGTTTGTAATAACATAGTCACTTTGGAATGGTCAATAAATAACTTGATATGTGTTCAGAATTTATTCTTATATTTATGTAATGGCTTAGTTCTAACTCCATTGTACAGTTATTTTAATGTTTGAAATACTAAATATTTAAATTTTGTCTTTTTGAACTCCTACAGAATGTAACTTACCAATTTGACATGATGCCATTCTAATTTGCATGCAAAAAAAAACAAATAATTTCTAACCTCCTGTGATAAAGATTTTGTTTAATCTGCTCCCTTGTTTGAAAAAAAAAATCAGTAACTGCAATATCTTAAACCCTCAAGTTTTTTTTTCATGAGAAATTATAATGGAATAAAAGAGTATTACTGCCAAAACTAGCTTCATTTAAATTTATGAGAAATAATAAATCAATCATTAAAATGGAAACGAGGCATGAATAAAATCGAGACAAGAACTGTGACAGCATTTTAAGTAAACTTTGTAACAATTCTCAAAAGCCCAATACTTATTGTTTATGCAATTGGTGTTTTCATACAACCTTGTATTGAGCCTCCTTAATTATGCCATAGTTGAATTACAATTAATATGTAAATAGAAACATAAAACCAGGTTTATCCCATGTAGCGATCTGTACCAGCAAACATCCTTCACAATCCTCTCATTGGAAAGTCTCTGGGGTTGCTTAGGCATTCTATTTTTCTTTTCCTTTAGCTTTAGCAATCTGGTTGGCAAAGCTAATTCAGAGCAGGATGTGCTGTTCCTGTAACCTGTTTACAAATCTTTAACATCTGGAAAAATGTAGCTTCTCTGTTGGTCTCCCTGTACCCCTGACTCAATGACATTAAGTGTATTTATCACTACCTAAGGTGGGAATGAATTTTACACGCTACGTTGTGGTTATTGCTGTTTGTCTGCCTTTATTTTCAAAAATTACAATGATTAAATTAATTATTTTAGGTAGATCGTAAAAACACGTTCTGGCCTAAAATTCCAAGGCATTAATCACAGCCTATGGATTTTACAGGAGTCAGGTAATAAATACAGAATTTGAGGTTACATTTAAGTATTGTAATTAATTTTCTGCCCGTTTTGATTGTTCTCTTATTTTAGGAATATCTACCCTACAAAAAGGACCTTTGATTTTACCATCATGCTGGTAATTTATCGTATTTGATTTTGAATTACACGAAGCAAGTAACCAACCACTAGAGCCTGGGAAGGTAAAGGGAATGGAGAGATAGGGAAAGATTTGTTAAAGGTTACACAATTATAGATAGATAGGAAGAGTGAGTTCTAGTGTTCTATACCATTGTAGGATGTCTGCAGTAAATAATAATATATTGTATATTTTCAAATAGCTAGAAGAAGGTTATTAAAGTATTCCCAAAACAAAGAGATAATGAATGTTTGAGATGATGTCTATGCTGATTACTCTGATCTGATCACCATACATTATATGTATGGAAACATCACTGTGTGTTCCATGAACATGTACAAATATCATTAATTTAAAAATTGTGAAACTGAAGATAACAGAATGATTAAATGACACCACTCTGTCCTCAGCTTCCACATCAAGCCTCTAACCCTTTTGGCAATAGATCCTGACTCTTTGACCACAGAATTTGGCACATTTCCTGACTATGAATCCATTACAGTTCACTTTGTCCTGACTGTAATGCTTGAATCACAAATGGAAACACGATTTAAGCATGGCCAGTTCGAATCTTTTTCCAGGACTTTGGTGATGGACACTGAGAGCATTTCTCATTTTCTGTGTCAGAGAAATGAAGTATGTGATTTAGGAATATTCCGACTATATTCCAACTAGGTAGAGGAGCCTATTGTTACGGGAAAAAGCTAGATATCTGTAAAATACAAAAGACTATTCAGACACACAGAATGACTAAGAAGCTAAAAAACTTTCAACAATTATTTAAAGATGAAGATAGATACAGCTAAAAAGATAGCAAAAATATATGTACACATTTCACTTCCTTTTAGGTGTATTAATTTGCTCTATTTTTTAACTCTTAAGAATAAGTATGCCTTATGATCAGGTGATTTCACAAATTGATATTAAAAAAATAAATTTATATGGACATGTAAAATTACATTTATAAAATTTTAAAGTATAAATTATGGAATGATTTTAAATGTAGAGATTAAGATATAGATTTTATATGAATTGTTACTTCAATTTTATGAACTATTACCATCCTTGAAGATAACGGTTTCCAAAAATTATTTAATGGCATGAAAATTGTTATTGTTTACTAAGTGGAAAAATGGTACAAATATTTAAATTTAAACAGTCTCATAGCTAATATAAGTATACATTTAGTTTATGTTTATATTTGTACTAATATTCCATAAAAACACTTTAAAGAGCAGTAAAGATAGGTCTTTCTAGATAGTAAGAATATTGGTGATATAATTTTTTTGTT
Source organism: Mandrillus leucophaeus (assembly GCF_000951045.1). Classification (NCBI taxonomy): domain Eukaryota; kingdom Metazoa; phylum Chordata; class Mammalia; order Primates; family Cercopithecidae; genus Mandrillus; species Mandrillus leucophaeus. The sequence goes on along the minus strand of NW_012104698.1, from coordinate 3,194,090 downwards.
TTTGTAAGTATTATCTAAGAAAACACTAACGTTTCTACCATTAATCCCAGTAATTCCATTACTGAATATCTTATTATGTGTCATATCTTTCTATAAAGGTTTAGAACTCTTTAAATGTGGTCCCCAAACTGCTACTTAAATCAGATTTCCAAAAGTGTATGTATTTTATTAGAATTCACAGGATAAATGACATTTATATATGGCACAATCATGCACGATGGCTGGCTGTCTCTCTCACACACACACATGCACATCAATAATAAATTATATTATTTTAGGATGACCTTGAAACCACTTTTCACTTTTTACTTTTTAAAGTAAAATTGTGAAACTACTTTCACTTTTTTACTTTTTAAAGTAAATTATTTTTAAAACTTTACATGCTTATTGCTACAGGTAGAGGTTATTATTTCTGTCTCTGAAATGTGTGAGTTGAGTTACATCAGTACATTAAAACCTTCTAGAGCTAGCAATTTCATGTCTGAAAAGTGGGCCTACATAAATTGAAGACATATGGAAATTTTTTGAATATTAAATGAAATGATTAAAACTTATGGCACATAGAAAATGTTAAATACATATTTCTATCATTACTGTTATTTTTAGCAGTAGAACTATAATCCATGAATCTAAGAGGTGAAATGCGTCTTTAGTAGGAATTGAAATGTTAAAGTTTTTTTCCAACTTTTCATTTTATTTCTATTGAAGGACAGCTTGGAATATATGTAGTCATGTCCCTAAATAAGTATGATAAATATCACATTCATTTCACCAAAAATATGAAGGCACAAATATTTAAGATTACTGGCATCTGCATTTTCCTAATGTTACAGAGCTCAAAGTAAAACAGTAATAAGAGAATAAATAGGGTTAAATATGATGCCATTATGACATTTATTTAAAATATTACTCCAATAACCAAATTAAACATGGAATAGCTATAGATTAATCCCAAGGTTTTCATTAAGGATAATTTGTGGTGTTGGTTATCCTAAAATACACACAAATCCTAAATGTTATTTATTGTCTTACAGAGTTTTGTTTTATGAAATATGCAATATTATTTAAAATGTTTGGCATGATAAGAATTTCACGTTTTTTTTTAAAATGTAGGTTGTTTCAATAAAATGTTTTGGTGAATGCTAATCCAGTACATTTCTCCTAGCTTCTAATGGTCTAGAGGTCGTAGTATGACGGCAGAGTGAAATCAAGTTGTAAATAACAGTGTGTTCACCTGCATGACCTTCAAATATTGCGATAGTTAAACATGTTATTTCTCAAATCAAAATGATTTAAAACGTGAAATTATTAAATACGGACGGAGGAAACAGATGGCAGCTTTCTGATGTTACTTCTCATCAGCTGTGGGTATAATTGTGAATAGCATTTCTCAATTGAAATTGTCTGCATCTTCAGTTAAACACCTCTGAAATTAGAAAGGCTAGAGTTGAACAGTTATTATTGAAATATAATAAATTAATTCAACCAAAGAATATGGTGCAGAAAACCCCACTCTGTTACATAACAACCACTTTAAATAATATTGTTTTGCAGGAGTAATTAACCTCAATCCTAATTTATTCTACATTGTTATAATACAACATCCCAAATCTGGTTTGTTCCCTGTGTTGGATAGTGCAAGGCAGGATGAAGTTCTATTTTGTTTACATATTTCTATTCTACACTTTGTAAATCATATATGTTTATGTTTCATAATGTATATGCTAGCACAATAGTTTATTCTTCTCATGTATACATATAAAACTGATTTATTATGATATAAACTGCTGATTTTGTCCCTAAATTTCAATTCCACACTCTTCTTCAGAATATAATTTAAATTTTAATTTAAATTATAATGTAGTCAGTGATGTGGTCAGTGAAAATACTCTTTCTCATCGTTTTGTATTTGCATTTGACCATGTGACTGACAATTGGGTAGTGAGGTAAAATCGGAAGCATTCTCTGAGGTTTCACAGAATGCTCCTTGAATGCAGTTTCCCCTGTTTTTTGTTGTTATTGTTTGGAATAAGGGAAATTTAGCAAATATCTTAGATCATAAGGTTTTCTTGGATAATGATACAAAATACACGGAGGAGGTTTCAGCAATTTGTTCACGGGACCGCAATACAAGCCCTATATAGCTGATCTTCAACGAGAACAGTATCAATGTCTACATTGCTTAACCTACTATTATTTATTTATTCTGATGAATGCAACAATACTAATCATAATGACACAAAAAATGTGGGGTTTGCATCCCCAGATGTTTACTTATAGTTAGGTTTCATGATTACAGAATTTTGGAAACTATTAGCAGAAAGATGATACTGATAATACCAAATTAAGTCTGAAACCCAGAACTTAGGAAAACAACATTAGGTTGGTGCAAAAGTAATTGTGGGTTTTACCTTTGCTTTCAATAGCAAAGACCAAAAGTTTCATAGTATTCTTATTATTAAATAAGGGAAGTGTCTGTGTGTGTGTGTGTGTGTGTGTGTGTGTGTGTGTATGTGTGTTGTGTTTGGGATATATGGGATAAACAATGTATGAATGACTTAAAGCAAGTTTCTCACAACTATTAGCAGGTGTGGTATTTTAGTGACATCATATTAATCACAAGAATCTTTGGACATCAAACACGTTGGTACACAACTTTTCTATCTCCACGCTTCTCGGTTCTGAAGAAAGTAAAGAAAGAAAACTTCCGTCAACTGGAATTGCAGTCTAAATTATAGTTTCATGTGATGGGTTAGCAAGAAAAACTGCAGCATTTGCAAGAGTTTGGAATGGCACTTGGAAATTAAGATTTCATGCACACAGCTAAAAAGCTACTATTTAATAAAAAGTTCTGTTACTCTACTTAATATTTATGAATAGCTATAAATATTGAAATACCTTTGTTTAGTCCCATAGTTTTTGAAAATAGCCATTAAGTTTTTTGGGGGATATTCTTAAAGCACCTTATTCACAGTATAAACTATGGGGCATGCATTAGGCATACTAGATACATAAATTCAATAAACTTCTACTTTGATTCTTAAATCTGAGTTTATCATTCTGCTCTTTTTTGCAATTGCTTGCTGCTTTGTACCTTTTTATTATAGTAATAATATGTTAGAAATTTTAAGAAAATTAATTACAAAGACAAAAATCAGTTTTTTAGATTTATTCATATAAAGAGGGTGTATGAGACAATTACCAACATGCTTATAAAAAAGAGACAGTTTTGCTAAATAATTTTCTTTGAAGTCAAGTTTATCTTCTTGTGATCATATCAAGCAGACTTATGAGATCATTGCCAAATATTCATATGGCCTTATGATTTCAGCTGCATATCTTAAAAGAAGACATTTTCAGAAAACTAAAACTATAAAGAAATAGAATGTTTCATTTTTTTCTTGAAAAGCTGCAGTGCAATCACTGTGGAGTTTTTTTCTACCATAAGTGGAGAGCAGATGAAAAATTATGAATTTTGAAACAAAGAAAACCACTGCACTTTACATATGTTTAATAAAATTCAAAGCAATGTCATACTAGAGCAATTCAATTTAAATATTTAAGACACAAATAAAATTAAAAGTATTATTAAACAGTCTTATGCTTTTAGAAAATTTCCTGCCATATTCTTCCTGAACTTGGCCTTAAGTAAATAACTTCCCTGTAATTGTTTATTTTTCTGAGCAATAAAAGTTATGTCTCTTGGACAATTGTACTTCAACTTCCAGGCAATTAATGTGTCTTGCTATAGAAATGCAATGTGTAATGTATTATTTTAGGAACATGTATCCTACATTATGTAACATTTTATATAATGTTAGAAATATAAAAACTTCATAAATTTCACTGAATTAGCCTTATATTTTTGCCTGAAAGACCTTTGCATTTTATCTGTGAAATCGGCAGATTCTGTTGCAATGTCTCTTTGATGAAATATACACAGTAAAGGATGGTGGATCTACAATACCTATGATGTGGCCACTAGAATTAAAGGATGAAAAGGATTTAAATAAAAGATGGAAAGAAGAGGAAAACAAGTTTTAAGAAGAATCATTCAGTTTTCTTTTATTTTTGCAAACGTCAGAACTATATCTTGCTTCCATAGCAAGTGAACAAGTTGGGAAGTCCGTACGTTTCTATATTGGAGATGTTTTCGGTTCTAGTATTCTGGTTTGACAATAGATTGGGCCATGTTCATGCAGGCACATGAATCCTGAGTCTCTGAGGGCTTTAAGGTTCAAAATAAAATTGAATTAATCTCATTATACTAAAGGGAAGTTTATAGCTGCTTATCTGTGTAATGAACATTCTTGCGTTATTGTAGGACCTTAGCAGAAAAGACAAACCATTGCCTATCACTCTTGAAACATGCCCTTGATCATTTAGTATTCCCCAAAATGCAGAGAGACAATTAGATCAGTTCTATGACTCGCCAAGGCAATACTGAAGGAGCTTAATTTGCATCACAAGACCTTTCTTGATTTTAAGCTAATTATATAGGTTTGTCAGCCTTAAATAGATCGTATCAGTCTTGAATTGTATTTCTGGGAGTTACAAAATACACAGCATGGGTTCAATTTATATATGTCAAAAAGGATATAGCAAAACATTCTCAAGTTAAAATGGAAACGTAACTATTATTTATTCTGTTTCTTACTTCATTCACTTGTGAATTTTACACCATTCATTATTAGCTTAAATATTTGAAGGTTGTAAGTCATGCAGCCCTCACCAAGTTATATTCCATGACAAGCTGCTCCACCTAGCATTTGGTTGTGTCTCCTAGGGAGGGCATATTTTCCTCTTTAAAAAGACATTTATGTAAGTCAAATAGGAATGTCAAACCACCTCACTTCTCTTTTACTTAGTATTCAGAGATAAGTGAAATGTGTCTCAAACACTTTTTTAATGCATTCATTTTTATACAGCCATCTCTATGTGATTTCGTTTTATGTCTTTTTAGAACAATATTCTAAAGGCAGTATTTTTTAAAGTTCAATCACACTTAAGAGAGAAGCTTGCATGAATTCTTAACTTAAAGATTGTGAAATATTTAATTTATGAAAACATTTTAGGTAAAATTGAAAAGTCCCATGCCCCCAAAGGATCACTACTGTTTCCAGCACAAAGTGTTATTTTAATAATAACTAATTAAGTTAATTGTGCTCATTATGTCATTGAACCATGAAATTATAAATCTCTTTCCTCCCCTAAGCCTCTTTGACCAGAGTGGTTGAATCGCCTAATAATTTACAAATCCTATTAGCAATATTCTGAATTTATAGCACCTTAATTGAATCAATGCAATACATAAAATGTAATTCTAGTCAATGATATTTTGCATCAGTACTTCAAATTATTTTCAGCATGTTTAAACAATTGATTTTTTTTTTTTTTGACAAAATGCAGTCTGGTATTGAGGATCTGTAGTTCTGAGGGAACTATTTATTTTTCTATTGAAGTATTTCAAAACTTCTTTTAATTACTTCAGTCTCTTTCCTGACATACAATTACAATAGGTTAAGTTTCTCACCACCCCTTTCTCTTCTGCTATGCTTTCATGCTAAGGATTTAATCCAGTAATATGCTTTCTACTATCATCATCAAGATGACTATGGCTCCTTGTTTCTATCTCTTGTCCTGTGCTAGATATTTGGAGCTCTGGTTATATTCTAGTTTCTAACTGAATCACCCATTAGAGATCAAATTCCATGTATCCAAAAGATAATCTTTTCTTTCTTTTTTTTTTTTTTTCCCCAAATCTTGTTTTTTTCTCCTGGTATTCTGCGTCCAATCATTCAAGCTTGAAATCTTGTAGTCTTTGATTGTATTCTGTCTTGCTGTTTTCTTCTGTCATCTCATCTGTGGAATTACACAAATACACATCTTCAGTCACTTGCCAAATCCTCTTGATTCATCCTTCATGAGTTCCTACTTGCCACGCAAGTCCCTACCTGTTCTTTCCACGTAGAGCGATGATAGAACTATTTCCATGATGCAAAGCTCTAATCATGCCATAATCTGTGTGGGGTGTCGGTAGTGATGACAGAGAGGTTGGTGGTTCAGCTCTTATTGCAGCAAGGCAGAAACTCACAGTCTTCAACAATTTGATACAAATAAATAATTCCAAGCACATCTGTTATAGTCACCTTGCAAAAGCAGAAGGAACCCCCACTCAAAGTTTGGTTTGAATTTTAAGATAATACCACACACACACACACAAACACACACATTCAACAAGTGAGTATGACAAGATTTATTATTACACAATTAAAATCTGTGGAGAAAGCAGGGCAGGCCTCTTAAGCAAGTACAAAATGGCTTGGGAGAGTGAAGAAACAAGGCTAGTTTGGGATTTTTGTTTCAGTTAAGAAGTGAGGCTGGGGTGAGAGTCCCCTGCAGGAAGTAGGGACTTACCTGGCTTGAATCTCCTGCCAGCACCAAAGAAAAGAGCACCTAGACTTTCTTATCACTTTGTCCAGATGAGAAACGAAGGGAAGAGGTTGGGGTGAAGTTCTAGAGCTATCAATAGTCAAACATCAAAAAATAGAGTCAGACTCCATTACAACATCCCCTTATGTTTGTTGTTGTTGTTGTTGTTGTTGTTGTTGTTTGAGACGGAGTCTGACTCTGTTGCCCAGGCTGGAGTGCAGTGGCACGATCTCGGCTCACTACGATCTCCGCCTCCCGGGCTCAAGCGATTCTCCTGCCTCAGCCTCCCGAGTAGCTGGGGCTACCGGCGCCCGCCACCACGCCCGACTAATTTTTTTATTTTTAGGAGAGAGGGGGTCGCCATGTTGGCCAGGCTGGTCTCGAACTCCTGATCTCACACAATCCACCTGCCTCGGCCTCCCGAAGTGCTGGGATTACAGGCGTGAGCCACTGCACCTGGCCATGTTTGAATTTTATATTCAAAGCATCCTCTATTCTTAATTTAAGCCAGAGCATCAGTCAGCAATATTCTGTATCCCGACCCGAGAGCCACCACACACGAACAATAGAATAGTTTCAATAAAATGTAATTTAATAGACATTAATTTATCATTTGTTATTTAATTATTGAAATACTGGAACATTATAATTTGGGCTTAATAGAACCTACATTGTAAAAAAAAAAAAATTAAAAGGAAAATCTCTGACATCATTTTATTCTCTCTGGAAATTTCAGTAGTATATTATGTTATACTTCTCTTTATTTGAGAAAGTACTTTCAATAGAAACCCAGAAATATCTAATTAAAAATGACTCAAAACAAAATTTTTTGACAATAAAAACTTCACAATTTACCAGGCTTTTTCTTTTTTTTTTTGCTTTGGTGTCAAAAAAGTTCAGATCCAAATTGTGGAGTTTATAATAATACTTATTTACAAGTTAAATGGGGCTGGGCGTGGCAGCTCATGCCTGTAATCCCAGCACTTTGGGAGGCCAAGGTAGGCAGATCACCTGAGTTCAGGAATTCAAGACTAGACTGACCAACATAGCGAAACCCTCTTTCTACTAAAAATACAAAAATTAGTCAAACGTGGTGGTGTGGGCCTGTGATCCCAGCTACTCGGGAGGCTGAGGCAGGAGAATTTCTCGAACCCAGGAAGTGGAGGTTGCAGTGAGCCAAGATCACACCACTTCACTCCACTGTAGCTTGGGTGATAGAGTGAGACTCTGTCTAAAAACAAAAACAAAAACAAAAAACAAACAAACAAAAAAAACAACAAAAAACACAAGTAAATGTACTCCAAGAATTTGTTTTTCTTAACATTGATTTCCTTTGGCTGATGGATTTCATGGATTTACATTGTTCGATGCATCTGGCTCTCTCAGTCTCTTTTTTCTTTTTGTCAATGAAGGTGTTAACCAGGAAGGTTATGTTCCATGTTGTTTTAGTGAAGATATCTTATAGTCAGCAGTAGAGAGAAACTGAGGCATTGGCACCACATTAACCTAAAGCCTGTGTGTAAAACTAAATTTTAGTACTTTTATGGCATAGTTTCATATACTACATTATATACTATGCATACCACTCAATCGGGGACCAGCAAACTAAAACCTGTGGGCCAAATCCTGCAACTCGCCTGATTTTGTAAATAAAGGTTTATTGTATTGCCTATTGTTGCTTTCTTGCTATAAAGGCACAGTTGAGTATTTGTGACAGAAACCATATGGTTGACAAGGGCTAAAAATAGTTATCTGGCCTTTTACGGATAAAGCTTGATGAATTACAAAAACATGACTGAATATATTTTTAATTCTTAAGTCCAATGGGAATATAATAAAAATGTTGTTTGTCTGGAAGAATGAACTATTCTCTAATAAGAATCAAGAACTTAAACTCATGTGTTTAATATGTGTCTCCAGACTTAAATTAAAATCTTGATTAAAGAAGTGAGTTCTTCTACTCAGATCTGAATATTTGACACATGCCATAATAAAGGCTCAGAGTGAACCTAGAGAATCTAAAACTGCAAAGTCCTAGATTTAATGAATTCTTAGGTAAAATGAAATGGTTGCCTCTATCACAAGGGTTTTGGAATTGCATTCATGTAAAGCTGTCACATAAAACGTATTTTTCCCTTTAAAGAGAACTCTCTGCTATGAAAAATAAAGAGAAGGTAAAACAAAGGAACATAACTACTCATCATTCTTCCAAAAAACTACTATAAAATATTAAGGAAAATGATTATACTTGAAGTCAGCTCTGAAATAAGTATCTAAATAATAAGCAAGGTATTACGGTAACAAAAATTTTTATCTAGAATGAAATCCCAAGAACTTGTATTACATAGGTATACTAAATAGAATTTAGATTTAAGGATAATAGCCCCTATGCATTAAGACACATAAAATGTCAAATATCATCTTTACTAAAACAAAAAATAGCAATATAATGCTAAATAACTATAAAATCATATTTATAGGTGTTTTGAAAGCTTCTCATATAACTTGGTTTCCTAAACTTTTTCCCTCATTAATTTTTAAGGTTTCGCACCTGCAAATTATTCTATCAGGAAGATTTTTAAATTGAACATCTTTTAATTTTGATTTCAGTGGCTACTGAAGTTTAAACTGTAGATCCGTCATTAGAGAAGGAATAATAGTGGTTAAAATATACATGCCACTGTCATGCCATTACAGACACAAGATCATCTAGGAATTTCATCTAGTTAACTGTATGCAAACTCACCAAATTTACCCAAGTGAAGGGTAAGGAGTACCTTTAGACATAGAAGGTAAAGACTCAAAAAGTAGCCAAATCCATTTCATTTTACTTCAGAAATCTTAGAGATAAATCTCTTATTTTCCTCCTCTCTACCATCACCTATCCTAATTAAAACATTACTTCTTAATGGTTACCTATCCTAATTAAATGAGAGTAGACTGCTAATGGGATGTTCTGCCACTAAGCGGGTCCTTCTCCCTTCTGCATTAGGGAAGCCAGAACTCACAGTAGTATTCTTAGGGTCAGTGATCCCAAGTGAGACATGTAGCATGTGTATTTCATATTCAGACTTTCTGGTGTCTTAGGTGTTGTTCTTACACTAAAATCCATTCTTCTTCATGGGGCATTTGAAGGACTGTTTGCTTTCAACGTTCTTTTCTAGTTTCTTATAGACATTTACATTTACACTTCTTCTTCTGAGCATATGATACAGATATACTTGCTATAGTAAGACATATTGAGCATTTTTATATGTTGATGCCTTAGTTAATGTTAGTTCTTGTCAATCTTATCCCACAAATATTTCCCTACAGACATATGATAGTGACAGAATCATCCAGAGCAGGTGGTTGTAGTACAACTGCAATTTTTCTGGCGAATTAGTCTGTTCAAGCCACATAGTTTACACTAATTTCTCTTACTTCATTTTTTTTTGAAGCACAGAAAGTCTCCTTTCTACTCCATAATGTGCCAAATATTATGTATATACCAGAAAAATCTAATCATATAAGATACATATTTAAAACCACGAAAGGCAGAAAAAGGGGAAAATTAGAAAAGAAGAAACAAAGAACAAGCACAGAGAACGCTTACAAAGATAATAGATATTAATCCAGCTATACAACGATCACTTGAAATGTGAAAGGTCTAAATTTGCCAATTAAGAGACAATGACTGGCCGAATGGATGGAAAACAACACACAACTTTAAATTATGAGTAAGACATTCACTTTACATATAAAGATACAAACAGATTAATAGATTACACACACACACACACACACACACACACACACGTTATTTCACCTTGACTTTGAACTCCTTGTCCAGAGATCATAGCTAATATGTCATTCCATTACACAAGTTACTGAAAAAAATTATTGCCAAAGAAAAAATATATATCAAATGAATAGATGTAACACAAGGGACTATTCATTGATGTTAAAATTTGAATTGCAGACAAATATTTCCTTTTAGTATCTTTGCAAACACTTGAATATAATTTTTAAGCATGATATACATTTTCTTCTTTTCATGCAACCCCATCACCATTTAAATACGGGATAAAAACGTTAAGGATCTGATTGTGTTGCTGATTTGCCAGGTGTACAGATAATCCATGTGTATTTAAGGACTAAGAGAGGTGGAAAAGCAAAATTGTGACTAAAATCCTTTCGTTATTTGAAACTGATACACAATTGAACTGCCAGCATCTTGTATGTATTATTTTAATAATGAATACACTATTTTTTACCACAGTGTTAGATTTACAGAATAATCTAACAGATAATATAGAGTTCTACATGTGCATTCCATCTGCTCCCTCCTCTCTCACAATACCCCTCATGAGCAACTTTCATTAGTGCAGTACACTCATTATAATTAATGAACCAATATTGATGCATTCTTCTTATATTATGGTCCATGGTTTACATTAAGCTTTACTTTTTGTGTTGTACATTTCTATGGGTTTGACAAATACATAATTAATTATTAATATATTTATATTAATTTTAATTTTATAGAGTAGTTTTATTGACCCCCCCAAATCCCCTGTGCTCCACTTATTCTTTCCTCCCCACCTCCCCTAGAACATCTGGCAACCACTAACATTTTTGTTGCCTCTGTAGTGTTCTCTTTTCCAGAATGTTACATAGTTAGGATAATGTGATATGTAATCTATTTAGACTGGCTCTTTTCACTAAGCAATATGTATTCAAACAATATGCATTTTCACACTAAGCAATACTTCTGCCAAAAATAAACTACCAAGCCAGAGAAAACATGACAGAACCTTGTAATGTGTAGCATTGCCCTGTATGAACATGCCACAGTTTGCTTATCCAGTCACCTTTGGAAGGGCATCTGGGTTGATTCCAGGTTTGGCAATTATAAATAAAGTTGCTATAAACATTCATAAGAAGGTTTTTGTGTGGACATAAGTTTTCAACTCATTCGAGTAAATACCAAAGAGCACAATTGTTGAATCAGATTATATAATATGAATATGTTTAGTTTTGTAAGAAACTGTCAAACTAGGAGTGGCTGTACCATTTTGCATTCCAACTAGCAGTGAATGAGAGTTCACCCTTCACTTTTAACTTGCATCTTTGCATGTAAAGTCTGTAAACTTACCTTGTAAGTTACCTGTAAACTTATCTTATAAACAATATATGATTGGTTGTTGTTTTCCTTTCACTCTGACAGTCACTGTCTTTTAATTGGTAAATTTAGACTATTTACATTTAAAGTGATCATTGGTATAGTTCGATGAATACCTGTCATGTTCACAAGTTTTCTCTATTTGTTAAACTTGTTCTTTCTGTTTTAAAATCTTCACCATTTTTCGCCTTTTCTGCTTTTAAATGAGCGTGTTATATGACTCTATTTTTCTCTCATTTCTTAGGTGAACCATAGTTTAAAACATATTAGTATTTGTCCTAGTGTTTCCAATACACATTTACAACTAATGCAAGTCCACTTTCAAATGCACTACACCACTTCAAGGTAGTATAGGTAATTTACAACAGACTATTCTCGTTTCTTCCCTCTAATTACTTATAATATTGCTGCTAATTATTTTTCTTTTAACTTTTTAATAATCACATGATATGTTGTTACTATTAGTACTTTTAACAGTTATCTACTAGATCAGATTCGGGAATAAGAAATATAAAGATTTTATTTTATCTTCATTCACACCTTCTCTGACATTCTTCCATTTTTCTGATAGAGCCAAGTTTCTGACCTGTAAGAATTTCATTTTCTCTGAATAACTTCTTTTAATATTGGTTGCAAGGAAATTTTTCTGGATGAAATTCCTTTAGTTTGTGTTTGTCTATGAAAATCTTCATTTCTCCTATACTGTTGAAAGATAATTTCACTGGATACAAAATCCTAGGTCTTCTAAGCATTTTAAATATTTTATTCTATTCTCTTCTTGCTTTCATGGCTAACAAGAAGTCTGATTCATCCTTATAATTGTTCCTGTATAGTTCATGCATTTTATACCCTCTGGCTCTTTCCAGGATTTTTTCTTTGTCTTTGGTTCTCTGCAGTTTGAATATAATAACCTAACTGTAGACTTTGTTGGTATTTATCCTGATTAGTATTTTGTGAACTTCCTGGATTTATGGTTCGTGGGGGGGTTTTTTGTCGTTAATTTTAGGAATTTTTAAGTCATTATTACTTCAAACATTTATTTGGATTCATTCTTTCTTCTCTTTTTGGTATTCTCATGATGCATATCTTAAACTTTTTAAATGACCCCATTGTTCTTGAATATTCTATCCTCTTTTTTTTTTCCTTTCTCTTTCATTTCCTTTTCAGGTTGGGAATTTTTGTTGTGTCTAACATTTTCTTTTGATGTTTTCCTAAAAGTTTCATAACTTCTCTTATATTACTCATTACTTCTTGCGTATTGTCTATTTTCTAAATTATATCCTTTAGAATATCAGTCTTTGTTTATTGGTGTGACCGTTACAAAATCTTTACCATATCTGAGTCCAGTCCTGATGTTTACTTTTTCTTTTCTGATATTGTTTTTTTCTTGCCTTTTAGCTGTCTTGTAATTTTTATTGAAAGCTGAACATAATTTATGGAGTAAAAGGAAATGAGGTAGATAGGTCTTTAGGTGAGAGTTTATCTTTTTAAGAGTTAGCTGTGTTTACTCTTTGCTGCATCTACAGATGTCAAAAGCTCAAATTTACTCTTGTGTCCTTGATTTTGTCTCCCCTGTTATTTGTGGGTTTCCCCTAGAAGTCCTTCTTAGAGTCCTGGCCTTGCAGGTACTGCAGCTATACCCCACTGTTATACAGGATTCCTGTTGATGTGGTGTTAAGGTGTGGAGGGAGGAGAGGATTCCATAATTTTATATTTAGGTCTTAGTCTTTTAGTGTCCTGTGTTTATAGGCTATGACCCTCGCAAGCGCTTCTTAGCATTTTCCCCTCTTAAGGGAGATAGACAGGTACAGAAAGCTGTATTTAGGTATTTTGCTTCCCTCACGTACCTAATGCTCTGATGAAGTTTTCTTTCTTTCTGAGTAGGCCTTTGTTTTACAGGAAGATGTGGGCATATTTCAAAACTGTTACTTTCACCCTCACCCTGACCAAACTGGAGGGAATTTTTCTCCAATTTTCACTATGAAAATTTAGTGGGGCTCCTGGGGGTAAAACCTACAAAAGTGTGGGGGCCTCCCTTTTCTTGGCCCCCTCCAGAGTTTTAACTTCTAAACTAGTCCATATTCAGCCTCCAGCAATACCTTTAAATGTTTCTATCAGTTCCAGGCTCTTGCGATTTCTGTTCAGGTAAATTGGTATATATTCTCTGTATTAGCCTGCCTCCCCAGTTTTCAGGGTGGTGATTTGTTGTGTGACCTCAATTCTCAGAAGGATTTAAGAAAAATCATTGATTTTCACTTTGTTCAGCTATTTTTTTTCTTGTTGTAAGGGTGGGAGCAATGTTCCTAAGGTCTTTACACACCAAAAGCAGAAATATATATATAATATATACATACACACACATATATATTCTTATATACAAGAAATAGATATATTTC
>NW_012104698.1:3113167-3179528 GCF_000951045.1 Mandrillus leucophaeus | reverse complement strand
CATAATATTATATTTATATATATTTATATATAAAGCACATATATTTTATATATAATAATTAATGACAAGTGATGTCATTAATGCATTCATTTATTCATTCATTATTCATTGATATATAGCCAGTCAAGCAAGCAAGCAACAAAAATATATGAGTGCTTATCATGGATCAAAATTTTGCTGGCTAAAGGCTGAAGAAATAGAAGACGAAGTTTAAATACAGTTCATTTGTCTTCTTTATAGACTGGCTTTTTGCAGCAGACAATGTGCTATGTCTGAGACAGGTAAATTCCAGGCACCTTAGAAGAAAATCACATGTACCTAACTCAGTTCTAAGGGATGAGAAACTCTTTGTGTAATCTGAGGTGAGCATGAGGATGCAAGGAGTTAGTCAAACCAAAGAAAGACAAGATTGAATGCTGAATACGAAGAAAGCAAGGAGACCCAGGTAAAATAGGTGGAAAAGATGTCGAGGAGAATTTAGCCTAATCATTATGCCCAATAGTGTTCACCAATCAGGATTTCGTATATATAAAGCAAGAATATTTGCTGTACATATAGAAAAAAGTTATAACTGTTTCAGGCATTAATTCAAATGATAAAAAGCTTTCTGTACAAAATCATCCCAATAATAATTAAAATCTTGTACCCTATTACCAATAATTTACTTTACAATAGGCCTCCATAAAGGCAATCATGTCCACATTAATTAACAGGAGATTATCAACAATCTGAGAGATTCATGGCCTTACTTTCTGAATAGCAGCATGCAGAATATTTTTGGGAAAAAAGAAAGCTAAAAAATCAGGGACATAGTACATCTCAGAAAATGACATCATCTTTTACTTTATAACTTCAAGTTTGCTCTCAAAAATGTATAACACCACAATATTGTGAAGTTTTACAATCCAAATCTACAACAACTCTACAAGGTCCTTGCCGTGTAAATGTCTTCAGATGCATAATCAAGCACAGAAAATAAAAAATATGCCCAGTTTGTTTCGCAGAACAGGGAAGAAGTGTTTGCTTAGATAGATTCTGGGCACCATCTGGGAGACAAGTGCCTGGTTTCACAACAGATTGCATAATTTTCCTGTAGAATCTGGAGAAAAGCCCTAACTGCTTTAATAGAGAGTTGATTTTACATGCCTTTAATCTTCATTTCGGTTTGTCTTAAAGGCAATCCACATGGCTGAATGGCAGCAGTAGTCATTAGCTTAACACAGTGTTCAGGCTTCCATCTTTCTGTGAGAGACATGCAATATTTCACCTTATAGAGAGTTAGTTTTCATTACACATGGTAATTAATCTTTTTACTAGCCAAGCATCTACTGCATATATATGCCATTGATTGATTAGATTGGAAATTTAATGTTACAGTTCATACATTAGTAATATTTCAATATAACACATACCAAGGGCTCCACTATCAATATAAGTAAATCAGAAGCAGCACAAAAAATCAGCACCTGGAGCAAGAAGGGTGACCTTAGCAGGAAGGGAATACTTCATGCACAACAGAGAAATCCTAGAGCAAAGTTCACATTATTAGAAGCTCTGTGTGGAACCTGTGGCTAGAGGGTACATGGATTTTTAACAGGCAACAGAATACATCTAAAAGCAGATGGCAAGACACAATTCCCAAATGGACAAGACAGTCAGGCTACCCTTTTATGTACCTGTCTCTACACACCTTTCTTGGCCGATGCTACAGAAGAAAGCACTTTGCCATCATGTTGTAAAGGATACAATTAAAAATCAAAACAGATGAGCAGAGTTCAGTATTTTAATGAAAAGAATTGCTCGTAATTGTATCCTGGCAATAGTTTCTGAAATGGAAGAAAAGTAAAAGAGCTTTTTTCATTGAGATAAATTCTTTTTAGGCCTGAGGCATATACACATGCTAGAAAAAAAAAAAAAAAAAGTAACCTATATGTGTCTATCTACACAGAGAGAGAGTTGAGAAAAAAAATGTGTTTACCTTTATTTATCACACAGGAATCAAAATGCTGGCCTGGGACTCTCAAATATGTTATCAAACATGATCTACCAAATAGTGTTCCAAGCTAAAGTGATGTTGGCTTTCCCAGTACATTGGGAGAAATTGGGGAATGAAGCATACACATTCCCAAACTCCTAAATGTTAAATAAAAGCTGTAAGATTAAAAAAGTATAATTCCACAATGCAGACTTTTCATCCTATTATATGGTCCTTTTCTCTATTTTACCTTGATTTTCCTGCAGGGGAAGGAGTCGTCCAAGCAAGAAAAGTATCATTCTCCCCACAAACTATGTACTCGAGTGGCCCCAAGGAGTAGTACAACGATTATATGCAGCGGTAGCTAAATTAAAGGGTACAGAATGATAACCATGAAAGAGAAAGGAGAAAATAAATTGTAAGATTCTGATAGAGAAATAAAAACAGGAGCAGTTGAGGTCACTGTAGAAACTTTTTTTTTGTATTGTAGCTTTTGTAAAAACTAAATATATTGCAGATGATAATAATGGCCCCAATTCTTCAACACATCCTGGTTCTATCCACTTTGCCATCTACTTTGTAGTGCCTTCCCTTTCTGAGTCTGAGTTCAGCCATGTTTGCTTTGGGCCAAGTGAATCTTAGCAAGCATCACACAAAAGAAGGGTTAGAAGGGCTCCTTGGGCTTCTTCACTCTTTCCTTCTCTATTGCCATGTGAAGGACATGCCTGGGCTAAGCCAGTGGCCCCAGGAGGAGGATGAGAGACACACAGATTAGAGGTGAGTCATTCCTACCATTCTAATCAAGGCCATTCTAATCAGCTGACATCTAGCCAAACTCCAGATATCTGAGTACACCAAGTGAGAAACAGGGAAGCTGCCTACAGGACCATCTCTGATAACTGAGCAATACTTGCTTATTATTCTACTGAGATTTTGTGTTGTCTATCACACAACTTTATTATTTCAGTCGATATCTAATACAAAGTAAATGAAAAGGGCCAGGCACAGTGGCTCACTCCTGTAATCCCAGCACTTTGGGAGGCCAAGGCGGGTGGATCTCCTGAGGTCAAGAGTTCCAGACCAGCCTGGTCAACATGGCGAAATCCTGTCTCTACCAAATACAAAAATGAGCCTGGCATGTTGGCATGTGCATGTAATCCCAGCTACTCAGGAGGCTGAAGCAGGAGAATCGCTTGAACACGGAGGTGGAGGTTGTCGTGAGCAGAGATCATGCCACTGCACTCCAGCCTGGGTGACAGAGCAAGACCCAGTCTCAAAATCAAACACAAACAAAAGTAAATGATAAATATTAACCTTTATCAATAACAACTGTTAATACGGTAATCAGTTTTGTTTGCGCGCTCTCTCTCTCTCTCTCTCGCTTATTTCTAGGAAATTCCAGAATTGTGAAAGAATGTGCTACGGCATTTGATATAGAGATACCCATAGCTGTTACATTGTTACTGAGAATTTTGGCCATCAAGTTCAGTCTGAGCCTATCACTGTGGACAGAGTGATGGTAATTTTGATTAGCTTGTTAATCAGGATCCACGTCTAGAAATGAAAATGTGCAAAACTGCTTGACTGGAAAATATAGAGTATTTTTGGGAAGGAAGAAAAGGGAAATGGATGGAAAAGAGATAATTAATAAATGCCAACCAGGGGCTAGCAGAGTCCAGCAAGTAGTTGAATGAATGCATAAATAGACAAACAATCGATTTATTGAATGAATGAATACATGAATATTTTAAGGCTTAGATAATATTAGTTTTGTCTTTTAAGCACAATTGAGCATGATCTGATGGATATTGTACTAACAAAAGATAATAAGCTAAACATGTTTTTACTTTTATGTATTAAACAGGTATGATGTGCAGGGATATAATATGCAATTCACTTAATATTTTATGTAAATTCTATTATATTTTTTAACATTAGACATTACAGCTTAGCGTGTAGAATATGGTGGTTCCTCTGCCTGAATGGTGATATGCACTAATTTGGCTTTTTAGTGCAGAAGTCACTTTGCTGAGGAAAGCTTTTGCAGCCTATTTAAACTAATTTTAATTTGAATCCCAAGTCATTCTTTGTGTCTGTAAGTTGGAACTGCTTAATAATCTATAGCAATAAAGCAAAGATTTGGGTACAGATTGGTTTCCAAAGTACCTCTTGAATGCATACTATAGACTACCCAATGCTTTCAAATACAGTTCATATGAGTAAATGAAAGGGAATGATGGATGCAAATCAATTAACATGTATCATCCAAATCATCAGCCTAACAGCAGACAAACCTTCGATAAATGTCAAGCTAAAATGGTAAAATCAAATTGTGAACAGCCAAACCTAATTAATCAATCCTGTGCATAATTATTAGTTTATCAGCACTGTTAATAGTCAAACAGAGTGATCTTTCAAAATAGAGTATTGGATTAATACAAATTAAATGGATTTCTGCTCAGCCATATATCATGATGTGAGTTTCACTGCATGGAATTGAGATTAGTTAAATCTTGATTTGAAAATTGCGTTCACATTCTGTAATAACTATATGGGCTGGGGGCAGGGAGAGAAGAGGGTGTTGCTGTCCACAGTGTGAGAGCAAGGAAAGAAAAGAACCTTCTTCACATTTGAAATTCTGTCTTCTTCTTGTCACAGAGAATACCCTGCTCCAAGCTGTTCAGAATGTGAGAAATTCCTAGAGATTAAATTAAAAAGTGGCTACATGGCCTGATTACCAAAAGTCTAAAATATATGAAGTTAAACTGATGAAAGCTGTGAGCAGAGCCTAGCCAGGGCCCAAGATGTGGAGTGCGAATTATGGACGTGACGATGAAACTCAGTTAAAATGTGGAGATGCTACCATCATACAGGATGGGCAGTGGCTAAAGGAACAAGAAATCCAACCCACATCATCAACAACCTGCAGAAAAGATTTTCTTGTATAAATTTTAGTCAGAATCCATGTGGAACTTAAAGTGGCTTGAGGTTCCTAGAGGTCTGAAAATAATAACAATGAAGCAACAACACAAAGTGGGTTAGTTTTTGTTTGTTGTACATTGCATACTACTTGCAAAGCTGCCTGGCTCTCCTAGTTATTTTTTATGTAGTAACTTATTTATATTTTATGATAAATTCGTGAATTCAGAAGTATTATTATCCCATGTTTTTCAAGGGTGAAAAATCCTTGACACGGGGAGATTAAGTAGCATGTCCAAGGTCAGTTTACAGCTAGTAAATCAAGCAGCTGAGATTACATTCCAGACAATTTAGCAGCAGAGTTCACATTCTTAGAGTAGAAGTTTATCCTTATGTCCTGCAATTCAATATTCCAAAGTTGCACTTTGCATATTTAAACTCCCTTGTGTCCATCTGGATGCCAAGTCTGGTTTACATTGGAAAAGTGTTTTACCCTTTCTAATGCATTCACATTTGATTTCTCAACAACCCCATGGGAAAGATGAGACACTAAGAATGAGATAGTTTAAGTGAATTTTTAAAGGCAATATAACTAATTTCGTTTAGTTTAGTGTGTTTGTTTGTAGTTGTTTTCTGTGATGATTTGCCTATTTATGTTTTATCTCGTTCCAGAAATATTTAAGATTCCTTATACAGCTAGTAAGTGGAAGAGGAAAGATTCAGTCATGCTAGAGTCCAGAATTCATGTGAAGTGTTCAGGACAGGGTAAGTCTCATTTCTTCTCAGAGGCTGAAGGTACCTGTCTCCACTCCACTTCCCAAGTAGTGATATGGCTATGACAAGTTGTAAGCTACAAGCAAACATTGTTTTCATGTAGTCTTTCTGCATCTTAGGTTTCATCTGTGCAAACTGAAAGGGCATGAGAAAATTTTGTTTAAAAACACTTTAAATTTCAATATTCTGAGTGTTTGTAAATGCATTTCCTAATCTACAAGTAGAAACTCAGTGATAAATATTCAGTAAGTACTAGAAAAGTAAAACAAGTAAATATGCTTTTTAAATATGCTGTATTCATATGCTTTTGGTGTACTAAATAGCTTAACACGGGAAAACTGCATCAATATTACAAAAGAAAAACAACAAAATGTCAACCTTGCCTGGGTTGCCTAATGGACGTCAAATCCACCACAACTTTTTGCTTATCATTCACCTGAAATATATATTTCATTAACCAATCTCTAATATAAACCATGAAATTGGCATTTTTGCCTGGAGATGTAACAAAAATAAATAAAATGCCATGTTTAGGAGACAATGAAATAGATCCTAAAGGTAAAATCAATATCAAAAGTACAGATCAATAAAAGTAAAGATGTGTGTACATTTAAATATAACTAGTTGAAAAATTCAGACTATATATCTCGTGTGTGTGTGTGTGTTTTATCAAGGCTACTTAAAGTGATTTTGCTGATGGAGTTGGAATTTGGGACTAGATTACTCCATGATTTATCAACATAATGCCAAAAGGAGTGATCTCAACTAGAAAACAGTCTCATGTAAATAAAGTCCACTACATATTTCAGTTATTTTGTAATGCAGATTCAGGCACAGGTTCAGATTTCAGCAAGCTGAAACAAAAGGAAGCCGGATTAAGTTGCAATTTAATTTTAAAGGTCTGGAAAGAGCACTATGATCTATTGTGGAAAAGACACTAATCACTGAGGACCATAATGATTGCTGTTTGATAATTTTAATATGTAAGGGTGCCTGATTAAAATTTAAGGGGCATCTTGAGTATTTCTGAAGATAAATTAACATTTATTGAGAATTTCTTGATGCCAGAATCTGGACTGGTTGCTTTGCACACGATATCCCATTTAATCCTCATGACAACTTTAGGAGCTAGGTTTCATTAGCTAGGAAAAGGTTATGATTTTAGTGCAAATAATGTGAAGTTTAGGATCAGATAGTTATGAATTCAAAGTTTCCATGAACTATTTATTTATTGAGTGACTTTGGCATTATTTTACTTAGTTGGATGGGCCATGCGAATTGGACAGATGCCTTCTCATTTTAAACACTGAAACAGTATTTTATTTTATCTTATTCAATATACGTATTCTACTATTCTACATATTCTAAAGTCTTCACACATAGCAGGGAAAATACTGACAGTGTTGGGAAAAGTGCAGATGAAATGTTGAGGAAAAAGGAGAAGGATGTTTATATATTAATTTACAATCTGTAAAAAGAGAGTGTTTTTGAACTAAAATTTAGTGTATATTGATGCCCTTATTATATATCTAATGGTAAAGCATCATCTTGGGATTGTATTGTGAATCCTAAAACAAAGGATACGCTGCATCATGATAAGCTAACAGCCAACCCCAAATTTTAAAGACATAACACAACAAAGCTTTGTTTCCTGCTCATAGTGAATTGGTGGTTGGTGGGAAGATTCTTTAGAGCAACTGTCCTCTAAGTGATGGCTTAGCATTGCACTTCCAAGTCCACTTGTAATGCTTCCATTAACAAGAAACCCAGAAACAGAGAGGAGGGACACCACCAGTGATTAAATGCATTCACCTAGCAGTCAAATACATCATCTCATTACATTCACATTTTATTGGGCAAAGAAGTTCAGGTGACCATGCCTAACTTCAGGGTGGCAGGGAAATGTAAGCTTCCTGTCTGGGAAAGGTCTGGAAGGAAAATAAAACTAGACATTATTGAGCAGCTTTAGGCTAGACATTGTTTTATTTTTTTAAGCATTTCTAATTTTTCTAAGAAAAAGATACACAAGGTGTACTAATCTAGGAAAGCTCCCATCCTTTCACTGGAGTATGGAGCAAGTATCTAGATGGAAAATATCAACTTCCAAAGAAAAATGTACGGAGGTTGCTCTCTAACACATTAAGTAAATAATAATAATAGCTATTTTTTAAAGTCTGCCTGTTACTGCCCAAATTCTAAAGTCATATGTTTCCTATGCCTCTGAAAGTCTTCGTGAAAGTTAGGCTATGAACTAACACAGAGCTGATACCTGACAGAGAAAAACCTCCCTGAGACTACAACTGCCTGAATGTAGAATTTACTGCAAGGGATAAATGTGACATTTAAATTGCATTGCACTTTCCCCTATGTATTTCTGTCAGGATACTTTCAGTCACAAAGTGGAATGATTTTAAAATACTTTAAAATACACAATATTTGACTGTAACATTATAATATGAAAGATCGTTCGATAAAATACTAGGTGGTACAAGTTGCTTGATTATTATGATGAATGTCAAAAGTATGCAATGTGGTATTTAATACAATTCAGTGAGTGATGAGTTAGTAACATCATATTTCCTCAGAGGAACAAAATAGAAGACCAGGAAATTCAAAGAAAGTCTGATAATTTCTAACAATACAATATTCAAGAATAAAACAGAATGATAGATTTGAATCTATATGTATTTTGCTTGTAACGCAAATCTCTCATGGAAAATAAATAAATTAAAAAGTCAGGAAGATATTAACTGAAAAAATAATGTAACAAAACTCAGGAATATAACAGAGAAGACCTTATTATATTTATAAAAATATATAAGCTTCTGAAATGTTTGAGCATGGCTAAAGCTGTAATTAACAACCAGCACCTAAATGTCAATTTAACTTTTCAATCTTTTCATCTTGAAAATAGTCATGTCTATGCAACCTCACAAAGGTTTCATGAGGGTTAAAAGACAACTAGTTAATATGTCTAGCAAAATCCCTGTTGTATAGTGTAAGCCTGATTATACCTTGGATCTCAATCCTAGATAAGCCTCAAAACACAAATCCTAGGAATTGTGATTTAGACACCGATTATCTTAGTGGGTATTTTTTAAAGCAAATAGATGATTTTATAAACATGTAGCATTCAAAAGTACATCAGGCACTGAAAATTTTTGAAGTACCTATATGATACATTCCCAGTAATCAGTGTGTGTGTGTGTTTGTGTGTGTGTGCAGGCATGTGCACGCGTGCACGTGCTTACATAATTTCAAAAGCTTCACAAAGCCCATTTATGGTCCTTAAAAACAACTGTATTATTTTGTAAAATAATTGTTCTCATTTTTCTCAATATAAATGAAAATAAACCAAACAATTGACTTAAATCTTCTTCCTCCGTAAAATCATGAAAAAAAGATGATATAGAATAATACATCAGTGTTCTAGCTAGCAGAGTGAGTATGCAAATATTTCAGCAAGCAACATTTTTATTCTAGCACCTCAAAATGCATTAAATATAGTACAGGTACTATCAATTAAAGTGTCTGAAAATTAATTTCAACAAGGAGCAGAATCATGCAACTAATCACAGACAGATCTAAATAAATTAGCTCTTAATCACAGCTTTGAAAGGAGAGAAAAAGAAGGCAACATCAAGAAAGTCAAATTACCTTCCCTGGGGTGAAGACATAATAAAACATACAATAAATCAAGGGTTTAACTTCAATTTTGTTGATAAGATGATCACAAAGTTTTAATGATGATACTATATATATTTTTCTCCCATCTTGCTTTTCAATATAACTGTTTAGTGTTAGATAAAGGGACACATTTGCCAGAGTCAGAGTGAAATCTGCATGCAGCCAAATGACAGTGTTTGGGAGATAATGGGAAAAAAACACTTTCTAGCTTCTCAAACTTACTTTATCTACAGACTGTGTTGGAGTGCGGGGTGGGGAGACTCCCTTGCCATAGCTTCACATATGGAGGTTTGCCTCTCCTGCACTTTTTCTGTACAGAGAGATGGAAAAAACCATCCCAATATCTTTTCCTATTAAATAAATCAAAGATCAAAAACTTAAGGCAAAAATATAGGAGTTGACTCTGGCATTTCAGGAGTTTCTGTCCCACAGTTTTCATAAACATAAGCTCATTTCTGCTTTTTTAAAGGAAAAATAAAACCAATCTGGTTTTGAATCCTGGCCTTTCTGCCCATTAGCTGTATGACTGGCCAATTTACTTAATCTTTCTGAATTTCAGTTTATTCAACAGGTGATTTAAAAAATAATTGTCTATATCTCATAGGGTTGTGGAGACGATCAAATGAGATCATCCTCATAGCACCTTAACAATATTCAGAGTTATACAGTATTAATAGTTTTGTACTGGCTGGCATTTAAATATTTATTTGCTGAAATATTTATTTTTATGGCTTTAATTACATTAGGCATCTTAACTCTCTGCTGAAGCAATTGCTAATGGTAGGGCAGAGTTTGTTAAACATTTGAATTTGAACAAGAAATGGATTTCTTTGATTTCCAATGCTTTACACATCTACTTTTTTAATCTACTAGGAATACCCTAGGAATAACCTAGAGAATGTTATAATACAAAGGGTACACTGTTGGAGAATGTCTGGGTGCATGCATTAAAACTACTGCTCTAAGACTCTGCTCATAATTCCAAAGCATCTCTCTCTCTCTGTGCATCTTATGCAACATATGAATAGTTTCTATATCAAACCATTTCCACACAGCAGCCGGTATCTAAGGTGAAAAATTGATCACAATTCCCTGGCTTAAAGCTCTTTAGTATTCCCCTTTACCTTTTTCATCAATTCCAAATATCTTAGGAAAGCTAACAGAGACCTTCATGATTATAAGGATATAGCTCATCCCTATATCCTTATTTCACTGTTCTCTATCTCCAGTATTCTATGCTACCTTCTACAATATGGGGCCTCATCCCCTATATCTTGATCATTTTTCCCCTTTGGACCACTCTTTGCCTGGCTGCCTTTGAGTCATTCTTCAACACATGTGCTGCTGCTGCTTCTCTGAATTGCACACCTCAGTTAGGTATGCTGACAGAATATCCTATATATGACCTTGCAGAGGTAGCTCTTGATCTACTGTCTAATATTGAAATTATTCAACTATTTAATTTTTCCCACTAGATCATAAGAGCAGCATTATTTTGCTAGTCACTGTATCCCCAACATCTAATATAGTGCCTGGCACATAGAAAATATTTTTTAAAAGTAATATGAATAAATCATATAGCATTAATATTTTATTAGTATTGCCCTTGTCTCTATATTTTGAGCTTTTAAAGAACATGAATAGTTTCAATAATTAAATGCAAAAGATTTATAATGAATTTGGAATACTGTAGTTAGTTTCTTGAGGGCAGGAACCTATCTGACTTTGTGTTTGTTGTTGTATCATTTAATACCCAACAGAGAACCTGGCCCGTAGTATGCACAAGATCAACATATGTTGAACAACAAATGAATTAAGATGCCTTTGACACTTAGAATCCAGAGAATCAAGAAAATACCAGATTACCCTGTACTAGGAAATGTTAAATAGTTCACAGACACTTAAAGCAATAATTAATGAATAAAGAAATGATAACGACCTTTCCAATAACCTCACTATTTACTCAAGTTTGATCTGAATGGCCATGTGATAATTATTTTGAAGTCTTAAAGATGTAGGAATACGTAAATCCCTTTCTTAATTAGTACACTTTGCTTGTTTCCATTGTTCAAAGAAAAAGCAAAACACATAGTCTCTTCACAAGATACAGAGTAACAAGGCGGAGCACATTTTGTGAGGGGGGGGGTGTGTGTGTGTGTGTGTGTGTAGTATTGTTCCATTCTGATATCCAGGTTAATTTGAAAACACTACATTTGGTTTCTTGGCATTTGTTAAGAAATTATACTCAAAGTGAATTTTGAAATGATTCATGATTCATGTTGTGTAATCTGAAGAAATGTAGGTAACGATATTCTCCTATATTTGTATGATGCATTAATCTCCATCATTGCCAGTTAACTGTGTACATTTCCAGTTCCTGAACAACAAATATTTTGGAAAGATAAATAGCTTCTCTTTCTGGAAATTACCATATATGGACTTTTAAAGAAAATCTTGCTAGTTTTTATGGAATGCATGTCATTATAGAAAGCTGTGACTTTAGAATGAAATGAAATCCATGTCTAAGTCAGAGAATGATGAAGAAAATGAGGTGAAGGAGAGGGTCTCAGGTCTCTTTCAAGAACCACTGAAGGATACATCAATAAGTAAAATAAACCTAAAAACTATTAAGTAACTAACAATACACCAGTACTCAAACATACGGGGGAGTGGGATCTCCAGCTTGGACCACCTGGATCTAGTAGTAAAATCACGCCACTGGGATTCTTGATTCTTGACTGTATTACTTACTCTCTGTGTGCTCACTTTATTATCAGTAAGCATCATGCTATGTTAAGCTACTCTAAGCCTAACAACTTACAACTTTGTTTTATGTTTGGTTTTATTAATTTTAAAAAATAATTAGGTTTTGGGTTTTTTTTTTTGTTTTTTTGTTTTTTTGGTTTTTTTGACAGGATTTCACTCTGTCACTCAGGCTGGAGTGCAGTGGCATGACCATAGCTCACTGCAGCCTCGAACTCCTGGGCTCAAGCAATTCTCCTGCCTCAGCCTTCTAAGTAGCTGGGACTACAGGCATGTACCACCACACCTAGCTCGACTTTTGATTTCAATGAAGTGTGATCATGCCCTCTCTAGCATCCATATAACCAAATCACAGTAAAGATAAGATATGTCTTGCTGTCATTCCAACAGGCAAGAGGGACAGTGTAATATGACAGGTCAGTCTAGGTTGTCATGATGATGAGACAGAAGAGGAAACATGCCTGATAACCTCCATGGAGATGCATGAACTGAGGTGTAAATAATTCTTTAGAGAAAACATTCATGATTTTATTAAAAAATAAAAATGAAATTTTTTTGGAGACATGGCATTTTATTAGGGGCTCACATACAGGGGAGAGTCCAGTGGTGGCGGGCTGGACAGGAGAACCACCTGATGTACAGACTTGGTCCAGTGGTGGTGGGATAGACATGATATCTGCTTTCCTACAATCCACTGGTGGTCGACTAGACAACATATCCACCTTACATATGGTCCAGTGGCAGTGGACTGGACAGACAAACTGCAACTGCTTGCAAACAGCATGAAGTTTATGTAACATTCTCATTTCCAACCTTCCCCTTAACGACCTCCGCCTGACAACCTTCATGTAATCCAAAACTCAGGGCCACAATTCTCTGTACAGCTGTGTTCCATGCAATGGCAGCTTATGAGACCAATGAAAATAATTTTTGAGCAGTGAAGAAAGGATATGTGAATAGAACACCAAACTCATCCTGCTTCAAACAAAGCAAGTTTACTTTCATCTATTTTATGTATTAGTCATCTGCTTGAGACTTTTATTGGAGATATTGATTTATTTTTTAAAAAACTTGAGAACTTCTAATATTGATTAGTTTAAGGTTCACTTCTAGTTTAAAGATTTCATTTGTTTCTGAGGGCAGGGTCAATAGTATTCAAGAAAAATAAAAAAGCTAGTGGAAAGACAGATATCCATTCCAAAATAAAAAGATACCCATAGTAAGAGCTAATTTTTACTAATTAGTGTCTAAAAGTGATGTGATAGTCAAAAAGAGCCAAGATTAAATATGTAGTGCCAAGACCCACTAATCTTTTCAAGTTATGATTACTTGTCCAAGAGCAAAAAGTATCCAGGCAGTTGTGATCCTCTGCTTAATATTGCTTCTGGGAACTCCTGAATCAGGTGGTAAATAGTTTCCCCAGATATCAAAAGTTTAGGTTTTATAAATTCAAGAAACCGCATGTTCTTGTGAGGTTTTGCCTGATCCTGAGTTTTAATGGATGGTAAGGAGTAAAGAGCTCATCAAGAGTATGAACTTCACTTTTCTCTTTGGGAGCATCATTCCTGCAAGTTTCATCATACAGGAATATCTGTTCATGCCTAAGGCGTGACTGTATGATCTCTATGTGCCATAGATAATGGTATTATTGATTATAGAGATTCCTTTCAAGCGCTTAGTAAATACCAAACACTTTATTAGGAATTTATCAACCAAAATATGCCAAATATTATTTTCATCTTTTCAAATTAGAAAGTTTAGAACAGATAAGTTAACCACCTTGGCTAAATTCCAATGGCTAAGAAAATTCAAACCTGAATTTATTTCATTGCAAAGTTATTGGTTTTCCCCCTTAACAACTCAGGCTTTTCTCCTCAATTCTTTGTTTCTTATGTCCACAATAATTCCAACATAGAACAAAATAGAAAGATGTAGTTTTTTTATTTGTAGGGTTGCTCTCCTCCTCCACCTTCTATTTCTTCTCCTCCTTCTCCTCTTCCTCATCCTCCCCGTTAATCCTTGTCTTTCTTCTCTGTCTCCTTCTCCTTAACTGATTTTTCACCCTGTTATATAGCTTTCTTAGATATAGGGCTACAGTAATTTCAAATACATCTCTCTTACTCTTCAGAGTTATTGCTTCCTAAAAAATAGTCTAGGCAAGTGTCCCTGAATTCTTTGACCGGGAACTTACCTGCTCTCCAGAAGGAATTATATGGTGAGCCATGTGAGTCACATGACCTGCTCCTAATTCCCATACCATTAACGATGTGGGGAAAACTCTGTAAGAAGAAACAACAAGGGCAATTATTTTGTTTTGAGGACAACTCTTCTGGGGGTTTGCGATGTGAAGTTGACAAATGAGACAGAAAATTCTCTCTTCTGATAATGATAACACCATCTACTATTATACTAAAAACTTGTCTCAAGAAAGCACTCATTTGACTTTGCCTTTGTAAGAGCACTTGAAATTAATTCAGATTTGTGGTTTCAAAGGAGGTTAACAGAACCAAAATACTAAATTACTTCCAGTATCTTAAACATAAATTTAGAGAAACTACTTTTCAAAGGCAATTTTTCAGAATATAGAAAGCATATCTCTAAATTCAAGCCACAGTAGGCATCAGGGCTTAAATATCTGAATCTCCTTTGTCTTAAACTGAGTAATTTGGTAGTGACATCAGAATTCAAGCCCTGTCCATGTTAGGACTCATGTACTAGGAGTTTTTGACAAGAATAGTTGGTATTAAATTCTAAATTGATGCTGAGTGACAGAATATTTCCCATGTCTCTGCCACTTGCAGACAACTACCACAAGCTCAATTTGCTTCACAGGGATGTGGCATGTGCCATCCCACAAAAAGTCACGTGCGTTCAAATGAGCACTGGCCAATGTTGCTTTTGAGAAATAAGAAAGCTTGTCTGCGTTCCCAGGGCCGATTATTTAGCCAACTATACATTGGGGAAATAAATTCTTGAAGCAAAAGATTTCATTACATTCAGAACTACAAATATTGTTCTCGGATATAAACTGCCCGGCTCACTTAACTCAGTGACCTTTTATTTCTATAGATCTAATAGATTTATAATACGTTCTGGGAAGAAGCTTTTTTTCCCTTAAATTGCTCTTTCAGGATCTTGAATATCAGATGAAAGTTCAGTCCTTCTAGAGATATCCAAAACGTCAAAGGACTACGTATTTTGTAAGCCTGGCTTCCAACTTGCTTCTTTGAAGCAGAACATCATAGAATTGGTGTTGGAAGGGATCATAGGAATGATCCAACCTAAACTGATAAAGTTTCTTTTCTTTTTTTTTTTTCCTACTGGATCTTGAGTGCCACAAGAACTAAGACAACGTCCAATTAACCTTTATTTTCCAATGCCTAGTGAAGGATTTTATACATAACAAATCTTAATTCTATAATGACTAAACGGGGAAAAATAGTCACAAGCTTATCTATCTCCGTGTTTTCCAACAAGTGGTACATTTATCAGGAATGCCACAAGTTTATTTTAGGTAGTATTTGGATAACAGTTGGTATATTATTTCCTATATTTTAATATAGGTGTAATAAGAAATAAGAAGTAATAATCATGAAATTATAAGCTGAAAATAAATACAATAAATAAATGGTACATGTATCTTCAATGGCACAACTTTTGAAGGGTGGAACGTAAGAATTCTAGAAATCCGTCATACTCAGTGCTTGGTTCTCTTCATTTCACCCCTTCTTTATAGAACCACAAACTGCCTAGGTTGTTGTTATTGTTGTTATTATTATTATTATTATTATTTGACATGGAGTTTAGCTCTCTCGCCCAGGCTGGAGTGCAGTGGTACGATCTCAGCTCACTGCAACCTCCACCTCCCAGGTTCAAGCAATTCTCCTGCCTTAGCCCCCTGAGTAGCTAGGATTATAGGTGCCTGCTACCACAGTCAGCTAATTTTTTGTATTTTTAGTAGAGACAGGGTTTCACATGTTGGCTGGGTTGGTCTTGAGCTCCTGACCTCGTGATCTGCCCGCCTCGGCCTCCCAAAGCACTGGGATTACAGACATGAGCCACCGCGCCCAGCCTTATTATTTTATGGAAAAATATAATGTGAGTTTATGATGCCATTGAAATGTATGGTTCCAGTTTTTTGTTTCTCAACTAGTTGACCTGTATGCTTCCGATTACTATGCAGTTGAATGTGCTCACGTGCTATAATTTGTTATTTTTATACTGCCCCCTCTTCATCTTCTAATGCTTGTATTTCTTTGCACTCTATGATGTAAGTAATAGCTTCAAAGGATAATTTTTTGAAAGATGCAAGTGGATTGTTGGTAAAAGGCTTGTGACAGTGTATTGGGAGGCATGGAGGTGGCAGGAAGGTACTAAATTTGATACAGAATGAAAAGAAGGATTCTGGAAAGTTTTAATTTTTATGATTTATTCCCACATTAGAGTAGAAAACAGATATTAATTCACTCATTTCTAAGAATTATTGAAACCGACCCTTAAATCTTTAGCCTCAATTTTTATACAAAGATCCTGCCTGAGGTACTTTGAAATAAATAATACAAAGATTTATTAGAAATGCTGTTTTCCTCTCACTAAAATTGGGCTTCCAAGCTTTGAAACCCTCTCCCATCATTATTTTTGACATTCATTTTCATTTGGAGGATATTATTAAAATCGTGCTCATTCCACTGTCAGCTTTTTTGGACAGAAAAGTGGTGTGAAAGCATTAAATTCTTTACTGAGCAGGAATGTGCACTTGGATTCTATCTGAAATCAGCACCAGAAGAACTTGTCATTGTGTTTTCCAGAGCGGATGATTAAATAGGGCACATTTTTCATTTATTCTTTTTTAAAATAAATGTGAACAATGCATATACTTGTGGGTTTATGCAGTTCGCCACTATAAAAATGGACAAACATCAGTCCTTTGTTCTTTCTACTCTTCTTCGGGGGAGGCAGACTGTTTAAAGGGAGGTAGAAGTTATTTTAGGGATTCTGAATGCTGAGCACCTTTTATTACCTTTAGATATTTCAAACAATTTCCCAGATCATCTTCCATATTCCAGCTTTGTGATACTTACACAAAGCAATGTTTTAAACAATTTCTTATATGCTTCTAGAGTACAACAAATAGTAAAACAAAGTGTGAATACAACACATACTTTTCCTTCAGTCTATCATTTAATACCTTCCAATTTTATATCCATGCATCACTAACAAATGACCAAAAAAAAAGATTCCTAAGTTTCATTAAACTGTACATGAAAGAGTCTCTGAATAATTATTTAAAAGAACTTCTTCCCATAAATTATTTGCCTCCACTTTTTAACAGCATAGTTAGGGACTTTTTGAGCTACTCATTTAAATGATTCTCCAGTCATTTACTGTTAAGTTTCTGTCTTGGTTTATTCACAGTCTACTTTTATATACATAAAAAAATTGCATTATGTAGTGTTCACAACGCAATTCAATGATTAACAAGGTTAATTTCTGGTTGAATTTCTGTAATATAATGTTTATTATGAGATACGTTACGTTAAAACTAGAGACTTAGTGAAGTTTTTTTGGTGGTGGGGGATGGAGTATTGCTCTGTCTCCCAGGCTGGAGTGCAGTGGCACTATCTCGGCTCACTGCAACCTCCACCTCCCAGGTTCAAGTTATCCTTCTACCTCAGCCTCCCAAGTAGCTGGGATTACAAGCACCCGCCACCATGCCCAACTAATTTTTGTATTTTTAGTAAAGACAGGGTTTTGCCATGTTGGCCAGGCTGGTCTCAAACTCCTGACCTCAAGTGATCCAACCGCATCGGCCTCCCAAAGTGCTGGAATTATAGGCATGAGCCACTGCGCCTGCTGGAGACTTAGTAATTTTGACATTACCAGCACTACCTTGACGAAAAGAAGCATGTTGAAATTTGGAGGCATGATAGACCAGTTCTATACCTTGATTGCTGGTAATTACATGACTGTCCATATTTGCCCATGTATACAACTGCATACCAAAAAAGATGCATTTTCTTGTATGTAAATTATAACTCAGTAAACTACGAAATTATGAAAAGGATAATATGTCAATATTAGCCTTAAAATATCATCACAGGCATCTGTATGTTATGTTTCAACATTTTATCTTTGCATTTTCTCTTTAGCCAACCCTATTAAGCTTTCTACTTCGCCCCATCAATCCACTGAAGACCTCAGCAATATTGCTTTCAATGACTATCATTTTGCAAACTCATTGATAGCTTATCAGTTCACATCTTACTTGGCATCTCTTCATCATTTAACTGGTGTTGCAAGCAAAGAATCATTTATTCACTTTATTTCCAGGACACTGCAATTTTTTTCGATCATCCTTCTATCTTATTCACTGCTTCTTTCCTGGAGACTCCTCTTCTTCTCAAGCACATGACTTGAAAAACATAAATATATGCTGCCAACTCTTTCCTCCCACCCACCTGTGTGTGTGTGTGTGTGTGTGTGTGTGTGTATCTATGTGTGTGTATACCTTTAGCTTTCACTTTTCCCTGAGTTCAAAAATGACATGTCCCAGCTCACGCCTTGGACATCTCCTTCTGTATATAAAATTGACATTCACTTAGCATACACAAGATGAACCCTTGATTTTCTTTCCAATCTGTTCATTCTGCATATTTCTTGAACTCAAATAATTCCATAATTCACTGGCTTCTTCTGACCAAAATCCAGAAATTAATTATTGATTCTCTTTTTCTTTCTTTATATATAACCCATAAGCATGTTCTATATGCATTATTTTAAAAATATAACTTCACTCTTACATTTTAACATTTTTCAATTACTAGCCTGTCTCACCTGAACTTTTCCAATAGTTTTCTGATTTCTCTCCTTCCATAGTTGTATTTGTAGGGTACAAAGTGACACTATACTCATGAATACATTGTGAATTAATGAAATCATGCTAATTAACATATCCATCACCTCAATGCTTATCTTTTTTGTGGTAATAACATTTGAAATTTACTCTCAGTGATTTTGAAATGTACAAAATATTATTATTTACTGTATTAACCACACTGTTTAATATATTACAAAATTTTTCTAAATGTATTCCACCTGCCTCATTTAGAACTTTTACTCTTTGACTATCACCTTTCCATTTCCTCCCCCGACTCCCAGACTCTGGTAACCACCATTCTACTCTCTGTTTCTTTGAGTTCAATTGTTTTAGATTCCACATATAAGTGAGAACATATATCATTTGTTTTTCTGAGCCTGGCTTATTTTACTTACCATAATGTTCTCTAGTTTCACCTGTATTATCACAAAAAAGGTTTTTTCTTCCTTTTTAAAGGATAAATAGTATTCCATTGTGTACACATACTCCATTTCATTTACTCACCCTTCCACTGATGGACAGTCAGGTTGTTAAGTCTATAATTTGGCTGTTGTGAAGAGTGCTGCAATGAACACAGGAGTGAAGACATCCTTTGATATATTATTCAAATTTTTGAAGGTAAATACCCAGAAGTGGGATTGCTGGATCACATGGTAATTCCATTTTCAATTTTCAAGGAACTTTTATACAATTTTCCATTTGGTTTCACTAATTTACATTCCTACAAAAAATGTATAAGGGCTCCCTTTTCTGTATGTCCTGACTAACATCTCTTACAGTTTGCCTTTTTGATAATAGCTATTCTGACAAGTGTGAGGTGATATACCATTATGGTTTTAATTTGCATTTTCCTAATGATTAGTGATGTTGAACATTTTAAAAAATATATCTGCTGGCCATTTGTATTTCTTCTTTTGAGAAATGTCTATTCAGGTCCTTTGCCCATTTTTAATGTATGGCTTCACGTATTTTCTCTGAAGCTTAAAATTTGCGACTTCATTCTGCTAATCATTTCTTTTCTTTTACATGGGCTTTTATTTTTGATGAAATCCCATTTGCAATCCCATTTGACCCTGAGATTTGGGGGTCAAATACAAAAAATTATTCAAACCAATACAGTATTTTATTCTGAATATTTTTTTCAGTAGTTTTATAGTTTCAGGTTTTATGTTTAAGTCTTTAATCAATTTTCAGTTGATTTTTGCATATAGTGTGAGTTAAAGGTACAATCTCCTTCTTCTGCATATGGACATCCATTTTTCCCAACATTATTTATTGAAGAGACTATTAATTTCTCATTGTGTATTTTTGGCACCTTTGTGAAAAAGCAATTGACCATACATACGTGGGTTCATTTCTGGGCACTCTATTCTGTTCCATTGGCCAATCAGTCTATTTTTATGCCAATACCATGCTGTTTGAATTATCGATTTTTTGTAATATAGTTCAAAATCAGGTAGTGTGATGCCTCTAGCTTTGTTTTATTTTGTTTGTTTGTTTATAGCTGTCTTAGCCATTTCAAGATTTTTGTGGTTCCACATTAAATTTTAAGATTTATTTTTCTATGAAAAAAAATTGAAGTTTTGATAGCTTTTGCATTGAATTTGTAGATCACTTTGGTTTGTACAGTCATTTTAACAATATTTATTCTTCCAATTCATGAACACAGGATACCTTTCCATTTATTTGAGTCTTCTTCGATTTCTTTCATTAATGTCATAGTTTTCAGTGTACAGCTCTTTAACCACCTTGGTTAAATTTATTCCCGGTATTTTATTTTTTATAGTTATTGTAAATAGGGTTGTTTTCCTTGTTTCTTTTTTGAAAAGTTTGTTGTTAATGTACAGAAATGTTACTCAATTTTTCCACATTTTTTATTACACTCTCTTCTTCTCAGAATAATCAGAAAGATTTTTTACAAGCGGCACTTACATCTTGCAATTCCTGTGCTGAAATCATCCTATAATCTTTTTTTTCCCTTACACTTACAATAAAATCCACATTCCCTATTACGACTCACGAAGCCCTACACCAGAAGTCAGCAAATTATGACCAATAAGCCAAATCCAGCCTGTTGCCTATGTTCATTTTTGTAATTGTGGTAAAATACATATAACATAAACTATACCATGTTATCTATTTTTTAGTGTATGGTACAGTAGTGCTAAGTACATTTATATTGTCATGAATCCAATCTCCAGAATGCTTTCATCTTGTAAAAGTGAAACTCTAAACCCATTAAACACCTCTTAGTTCCTTCTCCCACCAGATCCTGGAAAACATCATTCTCTTTACTGTATTTAAAAATTTGACTATTCTAGTTACTTTATATAAATGGAATTATACAGTGCCTGTATTTTTGTGACTGACTTATTTTAATAGCATGATGTCCTAGAGGTACACTCTTGTTGTGACATGTATCAGAATTTTCTTCTTTTTTAAGGTTGAGTAATACCCCATTTCCAGCGGTGGACATTTAGATTGCTTCAACCCCTTGGTTACTGTAAATAATCCTGGTATTAATGTGATGTATTAATGTGATTGCACAAATATCTGAGACCCTGCTTTCAATTCTTTTGAGTATATATCTAGAATTGCTAGATCATATGGTAATTTTATTTTTAATTTTTTGAGGACTTGCCCTGATGCTTACCATAGCAGTTTCATCATTTTACATTTCCATCAAGAGTACACAAAGATTCTAATTTCTCCACATACTAGCCAATACTTCTTTTCTTTCCTTTTTTATAATCCAGAACCTCATGCGTATGAGTCTGTATTTCATTGTGGTTTTGATTTACATTTCCCTAATGATTAGTGATGTTGAGCATCAATTCATATCCTTGTTGGCCATTGTATATCTTCCTAAGGGAAATGTCTATTCATGTCCTTTCCCATTTTTTAATTGGATTGATTTTTGTTGCTGCTGACTTGTAGGAGTTCCTAAATATTATTAATGTTAACCCACTTATCAGATATATGATGTGCAGGTATTTTCCCATTTGATAGGTTGCCTTTATAGTCTGTTGATTGTGTTCTTTGATGCACAGAACTTTTAAATTTTGATTTAGCCCAATCTATCTATTTTGTCTTTTATTTCATGTGCCCATTGACTTTTTTTGTAAATGAAGTTTTATTGGAACATAGCTACACTCATGTGTTTCAGTTTTGTCTATGACTGTTTTCATGCTATTACAGGAGAGATGAGTAATTGCAGTGGAAACCATATGGCCTACAAAGCCTAAAATATTTACTGTCTGGACATTTACAGAAAAAGTTTGTGAATCCCTCCCCTGTGCAATCTGACTGTTGTCTATCTTCCACCCTTTCTATATACCACTATTCCCATTTAATCTATTCTAGCCATACACTGGCCCTTCTGTTTTCTTCCAAAACAACAAGATCATTCTACTTCAGGGGTTTGAACTTTCAGATTCATTCATTTAGACTATTTTGTTTTGTTTTGTTTTGTTTTTTACTAGAACTTTAACTAGTTTATGCCTTTATTTCACTGTGGTCTCTGCTTTAATGTCCTGCCCTCAGAGAAAAGAGTTGACATCAGCTAAATATCTTAAAATGCTAACCTCGTGATTGTGTTTTATCTTAGTCAGAATGAAAAGGCAATGCCAAAGTTGGTAAAACATGTTTATATATCCCACTTACACATATGAGTTACCATATAGTAAGGGCTGCGAACCATTGCCCTTCCATTTTATACTAATCTGCTGAACTAGTAAAACTGCTATGTCTCCCTTCCCCATATCAAACATAAATTATCTATGAAAGAGAAACACCACGAAAGAGAAGAAAAGCCTGAGAAAAATCCTTAGAGCAACTAATGGGGCTATTTTGAACCATTATATGTGGCAGGGGTAGTGGCTTTGGCCTGGGATAGGAGACAAGAAGGCATGGCTGTGGGAGGATGGTGAAATAAAAATACTGAAGGACAAATAATACCTACTCATATTAATATAATGATTCAGAGAGCTCTTGTTAAAGTATCGTGAGGAGTAATAGATGAGCAATGTAGCCAGTTGTTGTTTTAAAAAATATTTGATATTCCAGTAGAAAATAAAGCCACAGACTAGAATAACAGGGCATTTGAAAAACGTAATCATTTCAAAAGAAAAGAAAAACATATTGGATTGTCGATTCCATCATAGACAGATATATTAGAATACAGAGAGAAATACTTCTGAATTTATCTTAAAATATGCTAAAAGAAATAAGGGAATTTATTATTAATATATATTTTTCAAACCTGGGAAAAGCTAAGCAAAAGTGTTAGGTATTAAACATAATAATGTGGTCGTAATACATATAAATGCAATAAGGAATTAGAAGAAAACGTCTGGAATGCAAAATGAAAATACATAAATTAATATATTTTAATATATTTATATTGTATTATACATTTAAAGACACATGATATATGGAGAATAGAGGTAGAAGTGATAACACTCAGAGAACAGGGAGTTCAGAGAGAGAGAGAGAGAGAGAGGGAAAGGAAAGAAGTAAATTTTGGAAGCCATAATGGAGATATAACATTCGAAATTTTTTCAAAAATGTAAAATACTTTTAACTGAAACTCCTACATGTTGATAAAGAAGAGTAGATTCAGAGAGTAGATTCACCTGCACAACATATAGTAGAGACTGAATAGCAATAAAGAATAAGAGAACTGGGAACATTTGAATAGCTTACAAAGAGAAAAAAAACAAAAAGTGGATTATATACAAAGGAACAAGAGTTAGATTGAAATCAGAATATTCAACTTTAGCTAGGATGCAAGAAGACAAACCAATATTCTTTCAAAAGAATTAAAGTAACTAACTTAGAATCAAGAATTTTATGGCCCTGTCACACTGCAACTGCTGCTGCCATACAAGTGTGTGCATGGAAGTTGTAGCCCCTGCCACTGCCCCATCTCTCCTGGCACCTTGCCCTCATGAATACATAGGGACCCCACTGCACCGCCAGGAACTTGAGCATGAATTTAAACTTAGAAATTAATTTAGAACCAAAAAGAGCCTGCATTTCCAAAGCAATACTAAGCAGAAAGATCAAAGTTGGAGGCATCACATTACCTGATGTCAAACTATACTATAAGGCTACAGTAATCAAAACGGCATGGTACTGGTACAAAACTAGACATATAGATGAGTGGGAAAGAATACTGAACACAGAAATAAATCCACACACCTACAACCATCTGATCTATGACAAAATCAACAAAAATAAACAATAGGGAAAGGGCTCCCTATTCAATAAATGATGCTGGGATAACTGGTTATCTACATGCAGAAGAATGAAACAAGACCCCTACCTCTTACTCTATATGAAAATTAACTCAAGATAGATAAAAGATTTAAATTTAAGACCTCAAATTATAAAAATCCTAGAAGAAAATCTAGGAAATATGCATGTTGATGTCAGCTTTGGCAAATAATTTATGGCTAAGTCACCAAAAGCAATTGCAACAAAAACAAAAATTGAGAAAAAGAAAATGGAACTTACT
Organism: Mandrillus leucophaeus; assembly: GCF_000951045.1. Lineage (NCBI taxonomy): Eukaryota > Metazoa > Chordata > Mammalia > Primates > Cercopithecidae > Mandrillus > Mandrillus leucophaeus. The sequence continues at coordinate 3,155,015 of NW_012104698.1, read as the reverse complement.
TAAAATGAATAACTTCCGCAGAGCAAAAGAAATTTCCAATAGAGCAAAAAATAGCCTACAGAATAGTGGAGAAAATATTTGCAAGCTATGCATCTGACAAAGGTCAAATATCCAGAACCTATAAGAAGCTTAAATCAACAAACAAAAACCAAACATTCCAACTAAAAAATAGGCAAAATACATGAAAAGGCACTTCTCAAAAGGAGACATTCAAGTGGCCAACAAATATATGAAAAAATTCTCAATATCACTTAGTCATCAGAGAAATGCAAATTAAAACCACAATGAGATACCATCTCATACCAGTCAGAATGGCAATTATTAAAATGTCAAAAAATAATGGATGTTGGCAAGGTTGCAGAGAAAAAGGAACATTTATACACGATTGCTTGTAATGTAAATTACTCTAGCCACTGTGAAAAGCAGTTTGGAGATTTCTCAAAGAATGTAAAATAGAACTACTTTTCGACTCAGCAATCCCACTACTGGGTATGTACCCAAAAGAAAATAATTTATTCTATCATAAAGACCCATGTACTCATATGTTCATTGCAGTGCTAGTCACAATAGCAAGAACCTGGAATCAAGCTAAGTGTCTATCAGCAGTACATTGGATAAAGAAAATGTGGTACATATACACCACGGGATACTAAACAGCCATAAAAAATAACAGAATAATGAAACATGGATGGAGCTGAAGGACATTACCCCGTGCGACCTAATGCAAAAAGAGAAAATGAAATGTTCTCACTTATAAGTGGGAACTAAACATTGAATACACATGATTGCAAAGATGAGAACAATAGATACAGAGTGGCTCATTAGATGGGGGACGAAGTGGGAGGGATGCATAGAACCACTTGTTGGGGACTATACTTATAGCCTGTGTGATGGGATAGTTGGGACTCTAAGCCTCAGTGTCATGCAATTTATCTGTGTAACAAATCTGTATGTGTATCCTTTCATCTATAATAAAAGTTGAAGAAATCAAAATGTCAGAAAGGACAGATACATATAAATTTCAGAGATAATAAACATAAACTAAGGCAATTATAGTCATGCACCCAAAAAGTAGGTGATATATTATATTATCTTCTCTGTGCAGGTAGGTATATACTATAAAATTAATCATATACTTAAGGAATACAGAAAAACTCCATAAGATTTGAGGAATTTGTATTAAATCAGGCATGTTAGCTAAACCTGATTCAGTTATATTACATGTGTACAACAAAAAGGTAAAATTCACAGCTACTTAGAAATTGAAGAAAAAATGCTAAATGATTTATGTAAGATCTAAATAATAAATAAAATACTAAGCCTGAAAATGAGTAAGTTAGAAAGTTGGTAGTATAGAAAGAGGCCCTTATATCTTACAGTAGGAAAGTATAAAACCTGAGAACCAAATTTAGAAAAGTACAGTCATTGTCATCAAACTTCAAAGGTGATTGAGTTAAGTCAGCTAGGCCATGGCCAAGGGCTTTGCTGGGAAAACCTTGGACCCTGACAAATACGGATGGGAGCATATAGGTGAGTGCTCCAAAGATGTTTGTTCTCCAGATAGATCTTAACGTTTAGGGCCAGCAGAATCCATGTACCACTCACTAGAAAGAGCTAACATTGCCCTGTATGAGGATAGACTGCACAGGTTTGTCTGCCACAAGGCAGCGCGGATACTCTCCCAGATCTGTTCCAGCTCCACTTATGTCTGTTAAGCCAATAACCCAGCCACGGATACACTAAGCCTGACAATAGAGACAATACTTTGAAGTACCAGAATACTTCAAAGGACCCACAAGAATTTGCCAGCACATACCAGACTGAATGTTGATGACATTTGATCAATGGATCTGGAACATAGGCCTTGATAAGAAAGAAGCATCGGGTTGGAGCTACTCTCTTGAGGTAAGGAATTTAAAACTCTGGCAAACTCCTAAGGAATGGAGAAAATTTGCAGCTAGCTTAGCTTCTAGAAGCTAGGGGAAAGTGATGACCTACTCTGGACCAAATTGAAATATCTAAATTACCGTGACAGATGCTTAAAAAAGGAAGTAAAAAGTTCAGGTAAGTAAGGATGCTACAGTGGTTATATTATGTAAGGCCAGAAGTATCATGCTTCTAGAGAAAGCCAAGAGGACACTATTCACTTAAGTCATAATACTCTGATGACAGACAATCAGGGTCAAGACAACCAGACAATCTGTGTCAATGTGTCATAGTGGTTATCTTCTAAGCAGGCCAGCACTGAGTAAAAGATGCTATCATAAAATTTTACTCATTAATCATAGCAATGAGGATGTGGGGGCCACAAATCAATAGAAGCCTTCTGGAACCCAGGGGTTCAAAATGACTTTAAAAACTGAGAGTGTGGGAGTAGCAGGTGAGAGGTCTTGATCCACACAGAGTTGTGAAGATGTTCAATAAAACGCAGCACTTACAGAAGCCAAGTAGACAGACAGCCAATCAGGGTGATGCTTAATACAAAATCAAAAGAAAGCAAGAATGGATGCAGAGAGAGCGGAGGGTAGTTGCCTTAGCTAAAAACTAAACAAAACAAACCTTGCCTAGTTTCTATATATGAGACAGTTTTTAGACTTGTAACGTGCACTTTAGGGGTCTGCCACATCAGTAAAGTTTTTAAGGGTCTAGTGATCAGGGGGTGTGTGGGAATATCCCCTTCAAAGTAAGAGGCAAGCTGCCACATCTTGTATCCTCTACCACAAAGAAAGAACCACAACACCCGGTAAGGGTATTCAGATTCTGCAGCGAACATATTTGATACTTTGCACTCCTGCTTTAACCTCACAGGGTCAAATTTCCAGCACTGAGTGAGACCAAAAGCAAGGAATGACTCTCCAGGAGAGGCAGACCAGTGTCAAGCAGGCCTAGTGCTTGGACCATATGATACAACAGACCCTGCAGTGTTGGAGATATCAGTGGGTGAGAAAAGATGTTATGTGCTGGCATGTAGCTTCCCAGTGAGAAAAATCACAGTTCAGGAGTGAGTTCATGTGATTATCAGTAGAGAATTAGACAAATTTTATAAACAGCTCCCAGTGCATTAACGGGTCTTGGTAAAGACAAAATGCTTGACCGTGAATGTCTTGGGACAGTAAGAGACCGTTTTTTTGGGTTTTTTTTAGAGTCTCTCTCTGTTGCCGAGGCTGGAGTACAGTGGTGTAATCTCTGCTCATTGCAACCTCTGCCTCCCAGGTTCAAGCAATTCTCTTGCCTCGGCCTCCCAAGTAGCTGGGATTACAGGCACCCGCCACTATGCCCAGCTAATTTTTGTATTTTTAGTAGAGACTTGGTTTTGCCATGTTGGCCAGGCTGGTCTTGAACTCCTAACCTCGGGTGACCCACCCGCCTGAGCCTCCCAAAGTGCTAGGATTATGGGCTTGAGCCACCATGCCTGGCCTGATGAGTTGTGTTCTGTCAGACCTAGCAAGCAATACATTTGTGTGGGTCCAGCAGCAATTCACCGGATGATGAAAATGGTATAATCCAGGATCAAGTTTGAGGAAGACCACAGGGCAAGAACAAATTGAGTAAGCCTAAAACCCCATGTCACAAGTCACTATTATACCAGGATCTCTCCCTCAAGACAAACCTATGCCATATGAAAGGGTCCTGTACAACCACTAAAATAAGGAAATAAATTCAAAACATGCTTTATGGATGGACCAGCTCAGTATGTGGTATGCAAGCCAAAAATGGATGTCAGATTCATTAAAGTTATATACTCAGGCATGACCTTGAGAGATGGTGCCAAGGGAAAATCTTTTCAATGGGCAGAAGTTGAAGAGGGCTGGGCACAGTGACTCATGCTTGTAATCCCTGCACTTTGGGAGACCAAGGCAGGTGGATCACTTGAAGCCAGAAGTTCAAGACCAGACTGGCCAACATGCTAAAAATCCAGTCTCTACTAAAAATACAAAAGATTAACTGGGTATGGTTGTGAATGCTTGGAATCCCAGCTACTGGGGTGACTGAGGCACCTGGGAGGCGGAGGTTGCACTCTAGCCTGAGAGACAGAGTAAGACTGTCTCAAAAATAATAATAATAATAATGAATTAATTGAAACACACAAATAAATACACAAAATAAATTAAAAATGGCAAAACAAACAAAAACCCAAAGAGAAGTTCAAGAGGTGCCCCTTGATTCTGCAATTTACGCTGAAGGAGAAATGACGTGAACTGAGAATATTTAGGGAGTCATGGCAAATGACAAAAGGACTGGCCAGCTTGTCAGATGCCTGAAAGGAAAAAAGACTCAAAGCTCTGAGACAAGGAAGACCATGTTAGATGCAGGAATATAGAAGCAGGCTGGAAGTGAGGTGATTTTTCTTTTAGTTCATGTCCACCAAAAGAAAAAGTACATCAGGGAAGAGACACTGAACCACCAAGTACACAAAATTACTTGCTTAGTTGCTATTCACCAAGATTTGCCATTAATCATCTCAAAACTGCCAGTACAGGCACACAAAGAGAACAGCTATAGTGACAGAGATGGAGGCTTCTGATGGGTCCAACAGCATGGTTCCTACTCATCCAGGCAGATTTAGCCATATCTGAACATTTAAGTTGCCAGCAAGAATGACCAATGTCGAGCATTACTGTTCAAAGTGCCAGCCAGTCACAGCATATCAAGGTGGATCCCTTCATTCTGGAAGAGCCAGAAGCTCATTCACATAAGAATAGGTACTTATCTGGGTGTGAGCTTGCTTTTCTTGTCCACAACAATTACTTATAAAGTAATCCCATCTGAAGTGTATATGGAAATGAGTCTTTTGAACATGAATATAAAATGACATAAGTATGATCACAGCAGCATTGTATATGCAAAATATTGGAAACAATCTTAATGCCTATTGATGGGAGAGTAAATGAATGAATAAACCATAATATAATAAAACAATTCAACATAATAAAACAGTCTTAATAAATAAACCCTTACCACTAGCATCAATATGAATGAATGACAGCAAAAATATTAAGTAAAAAATATTAACATTCATGATAATACACATTTATAATAAAATTTAAAATAATAGAATATATCATATACACAAATAAATAACTGTAAACTAAATATATATAGTTGCATTTAACTATATATACATATGCACACACATGTACACATACCTTCTTTAGGAATAAAACTATGTGGAATGATTACTGGGTAAATAAATAAATTAAGGCAGAAATAACAAAGTTCTCTGAAACCATTGAGAAAAAAGAGACAGCATACCGGAATTCCTGGGACACAGCTAAAGCAGTGTTTAGAGGGAAATTTATATCAATAAATGCCCACATCAGAAAGTGGGAAAGATCTAAAATCAACACCCTAACATCACAATTAAAAGAACTAGAGAAGTAAGACCAAACAAATTTAAAAGCCAGCAAAAGATAAGAAACAACTAAGATCAGAGCAGGACTGGAGGAAATCGAGACAAGAAAAACCCTTAAAGAAATCAGTGAATCCAGGAGCTGGTTTTTTGAAAAGATTAACAAAATAGATACACTGCTAGCCAGACTAATACAGAAGAAAAGAGAGAAGAATCAAATAGACACAATAAAAATGGTAAAGGGGAGATCACCACTGAGCTAACGGAAATACAAACTACCATCAGAGAATACTATAAACACCTCTATGCAAATAAACTAGAAAATCTAGAAGAAATGGACACATTCCTGGACACATACACCCTCCCAAGGCTAAACCAGGAAGAAGTTGAATCCCTGAATGGACCAATAACAAGTTCTGATATTGAGGCAGTAATTAACAGTCTACCAACCAAAAAAAGCCCAGGACCAGATGGATTCACAGCCAAATTCTACCAGAGGTACAAAGAGGAGCTAGTACCATTCCTTCTGAAACTATTCAAAACAATAGAAAGGGAAGGACTCCTCCCTAACTTATTTTATGAGGCCAGCATCATCCTGATACCCTAACTCATTTTATAAGGCCAGCATCATCCTGATACCAAAACCTGACAGAGACACAACAAAAAAAGAAAATTTCAGGCCAGTATCCCTGATGAATGTCCAAGTGAAAATCTTAATAAAATACCGGCAAACTGAAACCAGCAGCACATCAAAAAGCTTATTCACCATGATCAAGTCGGCTTCATCCCTGGGACGCAAAGCTAGTTCAACATATGCAAATAAATAAGCGTAATCCATCACATAAACAGAACCAATGACAAAAACTGTATGATTATGTTGATAGATACAGAAAAGGCCTTCAATAAAATTCAACACCCCTTCATGCTAAAATATCTCAGTAAACTAGGTATTGATGGAACATATCTAAAAATAATAAGAACTATTTATGGCGAACATAGCCAACATCAGACTGAATGGGCAAAAGCTGGAAGCATTCCCTTTGAAAACCAGCACAAGACAAGGACACCCTCTCTCACCACTCCTGTTCAAAATAGTATTGGAAGTTCTAGCCAGAGCAATCAGGCCAGAGAAAGAAATAAAGGGTATTCAAATAGGAAGAGAAGAAGACAAATTGTCTTTGTTTGCAGATGACATAATTGTATATATAAAAAACCCCCATCGTCTCAGCCCCAAATCTCCTTAAGCTGATAAGCAACTTCAGCAAAGTCTCAGGGCATAAAATCAACATGCAAAAATCACAAGCATTCCTATACACCAATAATAGACAAGCAGAGAGCCAAATCATGAGTGAACTCCCATTCACAATTACTACGAAGAGAATAAAGTGCCTAGGAATACACCTTACAAGGGACGTGAAGGACCCCTTCAAGGAGAACTACAAACCCCTGCTCAAGGAAATAAGAGAGGACACAAACAAATGGAAAAATATTCCATGCTCTTGGATAGGAAGAATCAATATCGTGAAAATGGCCATACTGCCCAAAGTAATTTATAGATTTAGTGCTGTTCCCATCAAGCTACCACTGACACTCTTCACAGAATTAGAAAAAACTACTTTAAATTTCATATGGAACCAAAAAAGAGCCCATATAGCAAAGACAATCCTAAACAAAAGAACAAAGCTGGAGGCATCGTGCTACCTGACTTCAAACTACAGTACAAGCTACAGTAACCAAAACAGAATGGTACTGGTACCAAAACAGATATATAGACCAATGGAACAGAACAGAGGCCTCAGAAATGACACTACACCTCTACAACCATCTGATCTTCGACAAACCTGACAGAAACAAACAAAGGGGAAAAGATTCTCTGTTTAATAAATGGTGTTGGGAAAACTGGCTAGCCATATGCAGAAAACAGAAACTGGACCCCTTCCTTACACCATATACAAAAATTAACTCAACATGGATTAACGACTTAAAGAACCATAAAAATCTTAGACGAAAACGTAGGTAATATCATTCAGGACATAGGCATCAGCAAAGACTTCATGACTAAAACACAAAAAGCAACTGCAACAAATGCCAAAATTGACAAATATGATCTAGTTAAACTAAATATCTTCTGCACAGCAAAAGAAACTATCATCAGAGTGAACAGTCAGCCTACAGAATGGGAGAAAATTTTTGCTATATATCCATCTGACAAAGGTCTAATATCCAGAATCTACAAGGAACTTAAACAAATTTACAAGAAAAAAAAAAACTATCCCATCAAAAAGTGGGCTAAGGATATGAACAGACAATTCTCAAGAGAAGTTATTTATGTGGCCAACAAATATATGAAGAAAAGCTCATGATCACTGGTCTTTGGAGAAATGCAAATGAAAGCCACAATGATATACCATCTCATGCCAATTAAAATGGTGATCATTAAGAAGTCAGAAAACAACAGATGCTAGCAAGGATGTGGAGAAATAAAAACACCTTTATACTGTTGGTGGGAGTGTAAATTAGTTCAAGCATTGTGGAAGACAGTATGGCAATTCTTCAAGGATCTACAATCAGAAATACCATTTGACCCAGCAATCCCATTACTGGGTATATACATAAAGGATTATAAATCATTCTAGTATAAAGACACATGGACACATATATTTATTGCAGCACTATTTACAATAGCAAAGACTTGGAACAAATCCAGATACCCATCAATGAGAGACTGGATAAAGAAAATGTGGCACATATACACCATGGAATAATATGCGGCCGTAAAAAATAACGAGTTCATATCCTTTGCAAGGACATGGATGAAGCTGAAAACCATCATTCTCAGCAAACTATCACAGGAACAGAAAACTAAATACCTCATGTTCTCACTCATAAGTGGTAGCTGAATAATAAGAACTACATGGACACAGGGAGGGGAACATCACACACTGGGGCCTGCAGGGTGTGGGAGGCAAGGGGAGGGAGAACACTAGGCCAAATACTTAATGCATATGGGGCTTAAAACCTAGATGGCGAGTTGATTGGTGCAACAAACCACCATGGCATATGTATACCTATGTAACAAACCTGCATGTTCAACACATGTATCCCAGAACTTAAAGTGAAAAAAAAAAATGTGAAAAGGAAAGCAAGGATATAATAATTATGAGATAGGGAATAACAATCTCTGAGTAGAGTCAGAGTGATCAGATGGAGAAATCTTTTGATTACATGTAGGCTATAATCTAAGTCAGAGATTTTGTTTGGTTTGTGGGTTCATGGTGCTTATTACGTAATTTGAAATAACTAAGTAAAAAATACGTAAATGAAGGTAATGCCTAAATTGATTGTATCATCAGAAGGTATTTTAATGATGTGTGTTATCACAGATTATAATGAATGCAATTCCATGAAGTTACGACCCAAATTGTGTGTGTGTGTGTGTGTGTGTGTGTGTGTGTGTGTGTGTATATATGCATGTAAAGAACAACCAAGGTCAATGTTAAACGGAAAAGGATTTTATTAGAATATATAAAGGCATTCAGTGTTTATATTTATGATTGTTCTCTAATATCTATAGATTATTTTACAAGCCTCTTTACAAAATGGAGAGACTTATTCTCTGCCCCTTGCATGTGTGTCAGACTCTGTGTCTTGCTCCTAGTGGATAAAATGCAGTAGCAGTAATGACATATGACTCACAAAAAATATTTTAAGAATCAGAACAGCTTCCTCTTTTGGATCACTTGATCTGTGAGATGTCAGCTTCCATTCCACAGATAAAGTTGCCATGTTTATCAAATAAAAATATAAGAAGAAGTTAAATGTGAATTTCAGATAAATAATATATGATTTTTTTGGTATAAGTATATTCCTTACAATATTGGGGATATACTAAAATTTTATTTATGCTTTTTGCCTGAAATTGTAAAATTCAAGTAACTGCTTACCTAAAATTCAAGTTTAACTAGACATTTTAAATTTTATCTTAGTACACTTATAACAATCATCTGGAAAGGTGTGCATGGCACGGACCTGAGCTTTCCTGCCAAAGACATCAGACTGTGCCATTGTGGAACTTGATCCTCTAGCCCCAGTCAAGCTTTCAGATGAGGGCAGTCCTGGCTGATGTCTTCATGTCGATCTCCTGAGATGCTCTGGGCTAGATCACTCAGATAAGCCACTCCTGAAACTGCACCACAGAAACTGTGAAATCATAAATGTGTGCTGTTTTACAGTTTTAGTTCTGAGGCAAGTTGCTCCCCAGTAACAGATAAGTAACAGAGCAAATACCACATCAATCATACTTCTTAGAATCCATAGAAGAGGAAACTGACATAAGTCACTTGTTTTTAAATTATCTCACAATATATGTTTTTTGTTTGTTTGTTTTGTTTGTTTGCCTTAGCCCCAATATCACTAGGCCTTAAATGGTGCTTAATTCACTAAATTGTAACTTTTACATTTATCAGCTTTGAGGGTTCATTCAAACTGTTCTGTTCTGGAACATATCAGAGTCCTTTTTCTCTTGATAGAGCCACATTTTATTTTCCACATTCTGATTGAAATCCTGAGAGAATAGGAAGAAAATGTGTACATTCTGATGGAAAGTAAAAGCTGTCATTTCATAAATAATACTTCTGATTCTGAAAGAAAGAAATATAGCTTCCTTTTCCTGCTCTCTTAAAGGAATGCATGGGTCCACTTCTTCTCTCTGCTTCATCACATGCAAGTTCTATGACCAGTTATTTTTCTTTTTAACTACTTAGCAGTTTTCCTCTATAAGAACATTTCATATTCCACAATTTACCTTTGAATCCTACATAGCTACTTGTCCCTAGAGAGTCATTCACCTTTTTCTCATTTCTAAGTTTAACATCTGTGTAAATATCTGCTTCACTGAAAATCCAACACAGTTATTTTTTGCTGAGTACTGTTTATTTTCTGCCCCCTCAAGATATTTCAGACATGCATTATGATTGTGGCTCAAGTGAGAGACTGGAAGCAAGATACTATGTGTCCTCATGTTTAAGAGTCTCTGATTCCAATTTGGAAACGTCATTTCCTCCCCTTTAAGCAGTTTGCTGGCTTAAACTGTCTCAAAAGATTTCTTTGCCATAATAATTCTTCATTAATAAGATGGTAGCATCATGGAAAACTCTAACATGCTGGGCTACTTAAAGGAAAATAGAACAGCAAATGTGATTTCTCATAGTCACCATGCAGAATTCAAAGTGAAACACATGGGTTGAAAAATGCTTGCATCCACTTTCCTCCAACTGACTATAGAGCTTTTAATTAACCACAATACATATCCTCATTTACTCTTAATTCAGCCATTGCTTGGTAAAGGAGGAAGCGCATTGCCCTACTAGGCAGGAGACCTGGCATCATCTCTGGGCTCTTTCACATTTATCTATCTCACTGGGACTCAATTCAAATATTATCTCAACTCTGGCAAAGAAGTTGACCTTTATGTTCAAATTTGGTTCTCCTTTTCATGATCCAAATTTTATTTTCTTTTGCTATGGTCTTGACTTATAATCTCTAGTTCAACATTCTATTATGTAATGAATGCCTTCTTATTTTAAGTCAACTGAAATCCTTTATGAATTAAACATTTAAAATACTAATAAATGGAAGTGGCTACTGGCCTTATAATTTGTTCAAGGGTCTAACATGTAGTAGAACCTTGATAATTTATAATAAATAATAGTACAAAATTTTAGTTTGCACCAAACTATTTAAAGTTGAAATATTTTTGCCGTTTTACAAATGAGAAGAGGACAAAACAATGGCTTTTGCAAGTTGATAGCTGTAGTGATTCGTGTGAATCCAAGTCTATCTAATGGCAGAGTCCATGTTATTCTACTTTGTGCTGAAGCTAATGAAAAGGCTAAATCTTGTTTATATCTTTAATCTCTCTGATTCATGGTGCACTGGGAGTGGTGGATTAGAGGCTTTCTAATTTTGCTTTTCTCTCTAATTATAAAGGCAAGTGCCCTTGGTTTAATGTTGTGCTCCACTGATTCATGAAGTTCTGCTAATGCAATATTTGTCATCAATATTGCAATAAATTCATGGCATCTTTTTCCTTTGCCATGTAAGATGAATGGATGAATTGCACTTGGAATAACTAGTGGTTAGTGAATCCAGTTCCTTGCATTTCCCACACAGTGGCTTAGAACTCTTTCTTCTCTTTCACTGCTGGCATCTTATCAGTCAAGTTTGTCTGTTTTCTCAACTTTGCTCCACTGCTGTTGACTTATTTCATCTAATCCTATTACTGCAGGCTCTTGATGGGGTCTCCTGCCTTGAGTGTCTTTTCTCCTCTTACCTAGTAGTATGAATCTTCTAACATTACCTGATCTTAGTCATCACAATTACGTCTGGTCAAAATACTTCAGTGGCTCTGCTGCCCTCAGAGAAAGAAAATAAAACTAACCAACACATATCTTCTCCATCGTCTGGTACATGTCTATTTCTGCAGCCTCACCACCCACGAGTCCCCCTACATAGTTTCATTGGTCTGGCTATTCTGCTGTATTGTCAATGCAGAATTGAATGTCTGGAATTCTCACCCATTTTCTTCATCAACCCCTGCTCAATCTTTGAGATGCAAATCAAGTATCAGCTTTCCCTGAAGGCTTACTTATTCTCCTCACACCTCCTAGTCCCAACTGCGTTAGGTGTTACATTATGTCACTTCTATGAAGGTTTAATTTTTGATAACATAATCATGAAATACAGTCATTTAGTAGTTCCTTTTTCCTTAAAGACTGTGAGCTATGTGAAGGCGAATGTGACAATTTCATTAATGCTTTTTAAACATATATAGAACTTACATGTTAGGCAGTGTTTTCTATGCATTTTACAAATATTAACTTGGTTACTTCCCATTACAACCTTTTGATGTAGGTACTGTTGTTATTAACATTATATTGATAAAATAAGGCAAGAGGAATTTGGTGACTTTCTTAAGGCCCCTTAGCTAATAAGTGGTGATCCTAAACAGTCTGAATCCTGACCGTTCTTTTAACACAACTCTATGTTGCATATGTATATCCTCAGTGCCTAATTTTGTGCTTGGCAAAAACTATATGTTCTATGAGTCTTTTTTTAGTGAATAAATAAACTCTACTTCTGTTTAGTCAAAAATGCAACATTAAATAGTAACATGGACCATCAAAATGTTAACTAAAATCACCCTTCACTTCAGCCTGGTTTTATTTTGAATGCATTTCAAATTCTGGAAAATAACACTATGTCATTCAAAAACAAAAGAAGAGGAGGCAAAAAAAGGCAATATTATCTTTAAACATAATAAAACAGCTCAACCTTGGAGATACATACTAGTGAGTGAAACATTGAATGTCAAAAAATCCATTTCAAGCTCTTTAGGGTGTTAAGATAGCAGATAGATTTCCCCCTTATTTTAGCTCCCTATTTTGTGAAAAGCATTTACTGATACTGGTGGTTGCAATGATATCTCTTTGCCTTTTCTCTCTGGGAAGATCACATCTGGCATAAGGTGGCTCAGGTGGAGAAATACAGCAGATGTCACGAATCAAAGTGATCAGCTCAATACTGTTCTTGCCTCAATCAGCATGGATGGTCAAAGGAAGAAAAATGAACTGGGATGCTTCCAAACAACACATCCATCCAAATCCACACCTCTATAGCCTTCCTTATGGCCTGCAATAAAAAGTGTTTGAGATTTCACCCAGAAACCTACTGTAGAATACATTAGAAAAAATGTAAAAATGAAATGCTTCAAAACACTGAATACTTTTTTATTTTTTAAAAAGGTATCATCCTGTTGGCATCTTGGCATCTAGAAAGAAAAATTTTAACTTAGTGATGAACAATTAGGAATGTTTGTCTTTTTCTTCAGTTTAAAAAATGACTAAAATGACATATTTAGTATTTTGAAGGTACCAGGTTGGAAATTTCTGAGTCATTTTCATAAATGGGCTAATAAATTGTGCTGGATTTTTGTTAACAATGATAGCTACAATTTTCCTGGAAGTTACTGTATAATAATTTAATTCTAATAACCACTCTGTAAGATAGTTATCATTAATATATCTATAATATAGGTAAGGAAGTAGAGGCTCTCAGAAGCTGATTATAAAATCCTGGTAGAGTCACGATATAAATGCAGTTTTGTGTCATTATAAACTACATCTGAAATGATTATTTCTCTTGCTTTGAAGAGTGTAGTGTGTGTGTGTGTGTGTGTGTGTGTGTGTGTGTGTGTGTATGTTGGGGAAAATGAGTACATATGGAAGATCCACTGTGTTTACTCAAGGAATCATATTCCTAAGGGAAAATGGGAATGAAAATCTTCCAGGAGTCTTTTTGGAGTCAAGTGGGTCCTTGGTTTCTTAGACAAATAATCATTTTAGGGTCAGAAAAAAAGGGACAACATGAATGCATGTTATATGCCATCTGCCACAGACCACACAAGACTTGTCCTTAAGAAATGTAATAGTGGAGGTGCTGGCAATTTTTTTAGGATTAATAATAGTGTGAGTAACAGCGCTAATATTTCTTAAGACCATTTATATGCCAGTACCTGTAGCAAGTACTTTACATTGATTATCTCATTTACTCATCACAGCAATCCAAACAACAGGCGCCATTATCACCCCTGATTTAGGGAGGAGGAATCCATGGCTTGAAGCCTTGACAAAGGTAACATTCTAAACAGCCTCCCTAGATTTCTGCCCCTGCCCTCCAGCATGAACGTGGACACCGAGTATGATGGGATAGTCACTCCCATGATTAGATGACACAGTTGCATTCAAGAAAGGGAGATTATCTGAGTGGGCATGACTTAATGAGGTGAACCCTTAAAAAGAACTAGGCTCTTCCTGAAGAAAGCATCTGAAGAGTGAGAAGGACTCAACATGAGTTAGATTCTCTGTTGCTAGCTTTGAAGATAGAGTTGGCCACATAGATTGGAATGTCCAGGAGCTCCAAGAAGCCCCTGCCTGACAGCCAGCAAGAAAAGAGGGACCTCAGTACTGCAGCAGCAAATAACTGAAGTCTGCTATCATCAGGTGAACTTGGAAGACTCTCTTGACCTCAAGATGAAAGCCTGGCTGAGATTTTGGTCTCAGCTTTGTGAAACCCTGAACTAAAAGTCCAGTCACACTGTGCTCAGACTTCTGACTGACACGACTTTGAGCTAAAAAGAGGTGTTTGTTTACCCATTAAGTTTGTGTTTAATGTTTTAATGGAACATTAAAAACCACATATCAAAGGTCCCCAGAGTAATTAAGTTTCAGAGAGGAAATATAAATGGTAACATGACTTTGGAACCCAATTCTCATCCATCTAGCAACATGTGCCTTAAAATGAGTCTAGAAGAATTGACTTAATAACACATCTAAAGACATTTCAAATGTAAAGAGACATTTTATTATAAATGTGATAAACTTTGGGCTCATAGTGCCAGGTGAACTTTTCAGGTGAAAGCCAGTTAGAAACTCAGCATGAAAGAGGGGCTGTAGGCAAGCAAGTACTCCAGAGATCATCTTATGGATGGGTGGGTTTTGGACCCGCTTGTCATAGCTGAAGCAGACAACCTGATGCCTTTGACAAAAACACTGGCCACCACTACAGGGGACAGCTGTAGTGCTCATGGGCAGAGAGTATTGTTAGGTGATGCAGGTGCTTCAGCAGCCTCAGGCTTTGTAATAACCCCTTTTAAACAGCCAATTGGATCCTCATTTTGGGCAGCAGCTGTATACGTCCTGCCCTTCTTTGAGTTTTTGGAATATGTCATGTGATTCTATGATGCAAGTCTCCAGATATGCCTCTCATTCTGCCAGAAATGTTTTACCACTGGCTTTCTTAGGCCATTTTTATTCTTACCTTCCACATACCAACTTCACGGTCACCTACTCAAGAGGCTTTCTTCTCTCGCTTCATTGAATCTTTTTTCTCTGCTTTTTCTCAAGCATCGTAGTTTTTGCCCTCCATGAAACTTATACCTTATAAATTTTCATTGGTTGGTTTACTGTTTTTATGATATCTCCATGTTTACTAATATTTCTTTTAATCAAAATTATAGCTAACATGTTATGTGAATTTATCCGATGGTAATAAATATCTTGCAAAGAATCCAGAGAGTTGGGGGTCATGCTATTCACACGCTAGAGATGTTGAAGTCGGATGAGTGGGGTTAGAGACCACTCAGTGTTACATAGTGGCTAGCAGTGGTTTATCCAGGATTAAAACCCAGGCAGTCTGAATTCTTGTTACTCGGCAATACTGTCTTTAGGCTAAAAAATAAGCAATGCTCACTTAGCAGATAGCACCGTACCTGATACACAGAAAACACTCATTAAAGATTTGCGAGGGGGGAAAAAACAAAAGAATGAATGCATCGCAATGGGGCAGAATTCAGGTGACTTCTATTAGCTTTTTGGCAGCAGAGAACGCAATTATTGGATATAATAAGAGATATCAGAAGGATAAAAAGAGGACAAGAAGACAGAGTGGGAGGAGATGATCATAGTGGCTATGCAGCAGCTGAAAGCAGACCCCAATCTGATGATAAAGGGGAATTACTTAATGGTGCATCTTTACTCCAGACCTTCAGAATCAGCATCTTATGGGGTTGGGAGGAGTGAGAGACATGAAACGCTGTGTTTTCATAAAGTTAACAGGGGATTCTGGTGATGTGCCATCTTCTGCTTAGTGTGTGAACATGATTAAGATAATTCTGGTGAGTACTGGAAAGAGAGTAAAATCCCAGAGTTTTTGCAGTTGGAGACGACACTAAAAAACAAACAAATACCAAACTCTATTTTTCACTGAAATTATCACTTCAATTTTTACCATCAGGCCAAACAAATAATGGTATAGAGATAATTATAGTAATTCACTTTTTTTTTAAACTTTTTGACAGTCTTTAACAAGCATCCCTTAAATATGTGAAATTATGTGAAAGTAATATATCTTCATAAATACAACTGTTCTTTCAGATATAATAGTATTACCATTTGACACAAGAAGAAATTGAGGCAGCGACAGAGATTATCCAATTTCTACATTATCAGACAATTGATCAGTGACAGAGCTAAGGTTAAATTTAGGGAGGCTGATGTTTGATCAACCACTGGTACACCTAATGGAAATCTATTCATCTTTTTAAAATGATGCATCATAGTTCTCACAGGGTGAAAAAAGCAAGCTAGGCAGCTAAAGTGCACATACACCCATACGTACAAACAGATTAAAAAGACAAATGTAGAGAACCATAATGGGTTTAATATGTTTGTAATCTCTAGTGTGAAGTTGTAAATGAATGGTGAGAAATAAGAATGGAGAATCAGAAAATAGACATCCTAAAAATGCCAACTCACAGATTACAAAACTTGTCTTTATGATGGAGAGCTAACAAAGTGTCTTTCACATCGTTTCAGTGCCAACATCATAGCACTTATGCTAACTATATCTTTCCATGCTCAACTCTCATAATAGCCTAGAATAAGTCATATGGAAATTTAAGACAAGTGAATTTTCTTTTTTTTTGAGACGGAGTCTCACTTTGTCACCCAGGCTGGAGTGCAGTAGCATGATCTCCGCTCACTGCAACCTCTGCCTTGGGGGTTCAAGCGATTCTCCTACCTCAGCCTCCTGAGTAGCTGAGACTACAAGCGCATGCCATCACGCCTGGCTAATTTTTGTGTTTTTAGTCGAGATGGGGTTAAGTGAAATATTTTTGAGTTCTCATATAAAACAAAGATTCTCTAGTATGTAGATTAAATATTTGGTTTTCTTATATTTTACTGAAAGGTTAAAATGGCTGCAAGGTTGAACTTTCGACATAGAAGAAAAAACACAAATTCAAACAATATAATTCTATTAGGGAAGAAGGTGTGTGAATCTAGAGTTTTTTGTTTGTTTGTTTGTTTTGCTTAAAATAAAACTTAGATTCACCAAAGATGATTCTTTTCTAATATATTTTAGGTAAAACCATCTCTGTTTCTGCCAGTGCCAACATAAACACACAGTACTAAGCCTTTGTCGAAGTTTACTCTACTGGAATGTTCTCCTAATGGCATGATTTTAACAACAGAAGTATTTGCTCTGTATTTACTCTGGGAAGCTTTGCAACTAAATCTGATTTTCACACAAATATATTTTAAATATCCCTTCCTGAAACCCATCGAGATGATAACAGTTTGGAAGCTTATGCAAATGTGTAATACATGTGGAATTTTACATGAGCATTTTTGTTACTAAATCTGAAATTAAATCATTCATTAGAATGACTGCTGCCATTAAGCCCTTCTTACTGTTCTTAAACTCTATGTTTAAGAGAAAAAAATAGCAAAGCCAAATATAGGTAAACGCATTATTACTATTATTATTATTTATTGAATTAGACTGTCACTCTGTCCCCCAGGCTGTAGTGCAGTGGCACCATCTTGATTCACTGCAGCCTCCGCCTCCTGGGCTCAAGCAATCCTCCTGCTTCAGCCTCCCAAGTAACTAGGACTATAGACACGCACTACTATGCCTAATTTTTGTATTTTTAGTAGAGATGGGGTTTCACTGGTCTTGAACTCCTGACCTCAGGTGATCCGCCGGTCTTGGTCTCCCAAAGTGCTGGGATTACAGGCATGAGCCACTGCACTTGGTCATTATTCATGTTAAACATCAAATTATATACTACAAAGCAAAGTGAATTAAGTAGAATAATATTTAGATATGAAACATTTTGGTATCTTATACTATGTGCATACTTTTCTTTTCTTTTTCCAATGCAAAATAACCTTGAGCATCGTTTAATTATGCAACTACCATAAAACACCCAAAAGAACAGCAGAGAAAAATGAGTATTTCTGAAGCATTTCTACAGAAGGTACAACAGAAATTTCAAGAGAGAAAGGTTGAAATTGACCAAAAAGTTGCATTATATACAACTTATGCTATAAAATATATGGTAAAAATGGTTTCATCTCCAATGTCAGCTTCAATATTGTGCTGACATTCATTAACTGGCTTTGTAATTATTATTTCTGTCAATTATCAGGAGTGACATCTTGTAGAGCACCCTCACTTCTTAGCAAGACAGAGAACCGCTTTTCAAGGTTATTACTTTTAACTCTTTCTGACAGCTTAATGTGTGACACTAAAGTGCTGAGATTTAGAGATGGAAGTTAAAAACAAGCTTGCTCTTTACAGAACACATACTATGGTAGAAGCTCACGTGCAAAAAAGAAATGCACTGTAATGAAACATGTAATTACAGAACTATTACCAAAAGAATATATAGTAGAGAAGAGGGAATGAGTAATTTCTTCTGGAATTTTAAGGCCAGCATCACTGAATAAAAGTCCACTGGAAATGTTTGCAGAATAAATTAGAGTTTATTTGGTACCCAAAAAGCAACCAAATAGAACAAAAACCATGCACAAATGCCTTGAAAGGGTATTTACTTCATTAAAGCAAAGGAGAGGAAGGGATAGTTTAGAGTTTACCTTGGGCAAGTGGATCCTAGCACTCAAATATAATCAAACTATTTTGTACATGTTTGAGGGGGTCTTGCTTTTTTGTTTGCTTTTTAGTTTTGTTTGCTGTCTTTGCTTTTTATTAGAGAAAACTGCCTTTCTACACATAAGGGACAATTTGATTTTAGCATCCAGGCTTCTGTGGCCAAGGAAGAAGGGACTTTTCCAGCATAATTATTAATAGCACTAACTTTCACTCTCAAAAGTACTCCAGTTTGGATGATAAATTTTATAGTCAACCTAGCAAAAGATGACATCTTGTAAATGTGGATTGGAAGCCATGCATGTCATTTACCCACGTTGATCTCAAAATCTGTACGTGAAAAGCATGAATAAATATGAGACAAATCTAATTGTTATTCTGTTCAAATGTTAGTGATAACACTGAAAAGTTTTTAACAATGAGTTATTCCACCATAAGAAATGTTTGAAGAACATTTCCCAAAGGGTCCTCTGCTTCCTTAATAAGTTAGCATTTTATATTAGGGTCAGATTGTGCTAAGTTATGATATCAAAATAAGCATATTAAATGGCTACAATTTCTCTAACATCTAAAGCTGTGATAAACTATTAAACAGTGTGATATTTCAGATATTTAATTCACCAAATAACATATTTGGAATGTGTATTTTCTTCAAAATTTCCTCTGGAAAATAACAAAATGGTGAATGATCTATGCTTAGAGAAATGTAAAAGTAGATAAGCTCTTTTGCTTTTACTATTGTGAAAGGTAAATAGAAAAAAAGGGGGCTTATGAATAAATGAATGTATCTGACAATTGTGTTAATAAGCTCTCCTATCTTATTTTTAATCAATGAATCATGTAGAAAGCTTTGTTTAGACCTTGGCTAATCAATAAGCTATTTTGTAAAACAAGAAACATAGACTTGGGGTCAGTGAATCCTTTTTAAAATTTAACACATTAGGTAAAGAAAAATCTGCAAATACTTTAGGATTTTTTCATTGAAGCTTTCTAGAAGAGTATGTTGTGATTTAAAAGGGTATACACCTTTAGCAAACTTTAGTATGTTGTGTTTCCATTCATCCAAATTTTATATTTGACCTCTGTCTCATTGACTTTAAAATTGTCTTCTGCATTTACTTATCATCAAAACTGGGTTGGGTACACCTAGAAGAATCTTAGTCACCATAGACAAAATCAAAAAAGATTGTTTTTTATTTTTCTGAGTTTCAGTCACCAATTATAAAGTCCAGGAATCCTCTTAGCGTTCTCAAGTGTTCCTTTCTTTCTTAATACTTTTTTTTTAGTGAAAAACATAAGATGCTAGTAAAAATATAGCAGTACATTACATGTCATTTTATTCCTAAAAAGAATGTAATCCCATTCAACATTTTGTGATTCAGAACAACTCATATTCACATATCTCATCTATGCAACTGCTAATATGTTTAACTTATAAATATAAAGAAGAAATAATTACTCAGTGTAGGCCATGGCCTTGATAATGTGTGAGATAAACACTATATAATCACAAAATTTCAGAGTTGGATGTAATTTTAGATATTGTCATTGACCAAATGAGCTATTAGACATCCATCAAGATTGGCTTAATTGCTCAACGCTGAAAAGCAATGCAATTCATCCTTTCATTAATTAATTCATGTGTTTGTCCATCCCTCTATCCATTCACCCCCACACACATCCAATTAATTACACCTCAACTGTTATTTGTAAGTAACAAATGACATAAACACATAAAAGAAATTGGGATTTAAACATTTATCATAATTGTTGAAGAGACTATGTGAATAAATAAGGACTCATTAGAAATTTGTACCAGACCATACAGAAGCTTTTGTTTAGGTTATATGATTTTATTTTTTATTCTTCTGAGACTGGAAAGAACTATATACACACACACACACGCGCGCGCGCACACACACACACACACATACATATACATAGCAGGCCCTAGAACATGGAACATTCAACTATAGTGTACACTCTTTCCATTTCACCATTATGTTTTGCAAAGAGTATTTTAAATACCACATGGTATAGGCACTGACAGGCAGACTCTTGCTGCATTCCTAAGGCTTAATGATCTAAAAGATGGGAGAGATACATGCGTACTAGGGGAGAAGAGTCCTCATCATCTAAAGTGATAGCTCCTACAGAACTGGATAGAAAAAAGAAGGGATTAACTTGATCCAAAAATCATTTCACCAAGTTACATTGATGGAAGTTCAACTGGTAGTACAATCCATCCTCTATCATGGGGACTTAGGGACATTTCAGTGGATTTAATAAATTCACTTTTAAAAGCAACTTTGTTCTTTTAGATTATGCAATGATATGTCAAGTTTTCTAAGTCACTGGAAGCTTTCCCTGGAAATTGAGTTTCCCTAGTTATGCTCAATCCCCTTTTCTAAAACTTTGCCGGGACACAGAACACTTTTTAGGGGAAGGAGAAAATAAAGGAACATTTTAGAAATCCAAAGTCAGGCATGTACCAACTCTGACATTGAACTTCTGTGGGCCCAGCATCCTTTTGTATAAATGGAAGGCACTAAATTAAATTAGTAATAGAAAACTTGTTGAACTCTGCCCCATAATGTGCATTGTTTGTCAGAACTGTGTTTTATTATTATAAAATTCAACACAAAGGTCCTTAGTTTGGGTATGCACTCTCTAGTTTAGCAGATGCTCTGTGACAACTTAATGCCTAACATCCTGTCTGTTTTGCAGTTTATGTCACCTGTCCTTCGTCACCTAAGCTCATCCCTGTTTACTCCTCACTGCTCATGCCACCATTTTTATCTCCCCACCCAACCACACAATTCCAGCTCTACTAGGCTCTTTATTGTTTTAGGACTTCCCAAAACAAGCTACTACTTAGAGTCTTTGCATGAACAGCAGGTTCTGTGTCTAAAACTCTTCCTCCATATAATTACAGGATGAACTAATTCACCACCTTCAATCTTCTGCTCAAAAGTCTTCTTCTCAGAAAGGATCATCTGATCATCTCACTTAACAGTAAAACTCCTGAGCTTTCAGATCCCCCTTACTTTGCTCTATTTTTGCTTTTATTTTTTTTCTTCTTCTTTTTCTATGACCTGCTTTACAAAACATTCCATTCCTGACATAAAATACCCTATTGGATGTTTATCTCATTCTTTCCTTTGTTTAAATGCCAGTTTTTTTTCCTCGTATTCTAAATTTTGCAGAGAACTCAGTTCAAATCCTAGCTCTACATTTCACAGATTTTTTCAAGTGCCAACTCTGAGCCTCGGCTTTCCATCTCAGAAAAGTGGACAGCGATTCTCATATAGCCTGATATGGTATTTTAAGTATTCACCACACTCATACTTAGACATGCCATGCTGAAAAATAATTATTATTATTTCAAGCTTGTTGTAAGCCACATATAAAAGTCAAGAATGGTATATCCATGTTGTCAGGGTTCTCAGGATTTTTTTAAAGCTCCTGACCTATTCTAATTTTATCCTACTTAAGTTACTCACTGTTCCACTACATCTGTGAATAGATTACTGCTGGACCTGGTACTCAATTGGATCTCTAGAAATGTAAAGCAAGGACATCAGGAATTTTCTTTCAAGTTTAAATTAGGCATTTGAAACTAGTGGTATACCAAGGCAACAAAGAAAAAGAAACAAACTTTTCTGCCAAAGTGATTTTACTTTAAAATTGACTGCACTCCCATGATTGTTTGCAGGCAGAGACTGAAAGTCAGGTAGAGGACATAGCTACTGAAGAAATCACTAGGGATGCATCCAAGTTTGGAAAGTTAATAATCATAAGCTTAAAAATGCATTTGAATAAACTCTCACATTACCTTCAAAATAGTCACAGACAACGTCAGAGTTTAAGATTCAAAAGATGAATGGCAAAAAGGTTTATTTAAGGCTAGAACCTTTTTTAATTGACGTTGCTATTACTGTGTTAGTAGTAATGTTGTTGTTTTCATACTTATTATTATTATATTAAATGCCACTAGAAATAAGTCCAGAACAAAAGAAACAGCGTGTGAAAATTTACCACTGAACAATTCTCACAAACGGAAACCCTATCTTAGAAGTGCCCAGAACATTTGGAAAAAAAAAAAAAAAAGAAGAATATTTCTTTTCCTAAGGAATTCTAGCTGGAAATATCTGTGGAAACCTTTTCAGAACTCTTTTAAATATGAGCTTTATATTAAAACTCTACTGGAGAACAAATTTCCGATTTCAACTACATAGAAAAATCTTAGAAAATCTCCGTCCCATATATCCCTTTCAGATAATCATTGAGTCCCCACTTTAAGTATTTTTAACAATGGTTAATCCTCTGAAAAAATTCTGTATTATTTTTAGAGACCCTTAACATTAGAAAGTAAGTCTTTATGTTGAACATGGATCAGGTTCCATGTAAATGCATTCATTTATTCATTCATTCTACATGCATTGAACATTAGATACTAGGAGAACTAAAAGAAAAGGAAGAGAAAGGACACATTCTACATTCGGGGAGCTCACAGTTTTCTGAGAACATTAGAAGAACAACTATGTATTAATAGCCAGATGTGATTAAGAAGCTAATAAAATGGATTTTTCAACTGAATTAGGGGTGAAGAAGAGAGGCACATGAATTGTCATCTTCAGTATAGAAATATAATAACATTTTAAAATTAAGATTTAAATAAACATTTTAAAACTCAAAGAATTTTCTCCCCTAATACCTATAAATTCATATAATAACAACAAGAATAAACACTTTGGGGAAAGTTTTCCAATAAATAACAAAAAAAGAAGGAGGAATAACCTTATCTTCAACAACTGGTGCCTGGGGAAAGAAAGAAAATAATCTGGAGTAGGCTGGGCTCAGTGGCTCACGCCTGTAATCCCAGCACTTTGGGAGGATGAGGTGGGTGGATCACTTGAGGTCAGTTCGAGACCAGACTGGCCAACATGGTGAAACTCATCTCTACTGAAAATACAAAAAATTAGCCGAGTGTGGTGGCACGCGCCTGTAATCCTAGATACTAGGGAAGCTGAGGCAGGAGAATCACTGGAACCCGGGAGGCAGAGGTTGAAGTGAGCCAAGATTGCACCATTGCACTCCAGCCTAGGTGACAGGGTAAGACCCTGTCTCAAAAAAATAAATAAAATAAATAAATAAATAAATAAATAAATAAATAAATAAATATAAAAATTCTGGAGTAAAGTGGAGGGTTTAGCTATTCCTTATAAGGCGAAGTAGTGAGTTTACAATAGCCTCAGAATTCTCAAAAATTAGTGGGTAGTCATTTTTTTCTTCCATCTTGCTTCAACTCAGAAGTCATAGAAATCCTACCAAGGAAGAAAGAAGAAAAGTGGAGAGGTGAATCGACTGAAGAGGACAATGCCCAAATTGGTGGGAATGGTAAAAACTTAACCTCAGGTACTGAAGTTGATTTAGGGAGTAATTAATACTGTTGCATCATGAACAGGCTTACAAGGGAACAGAATTGATGCGTTTTAACAAAGTCTTTACGTTGCCCTCATCTGTTCTCTCTCAGTATCAACTTTTCACTATCACTCCACCCATGTAGTTTAGCTGTAGAGAAGTTGATAAACACAAGCCCCCATGATTTCCTCAAAATAGAAACAAAAATTGTTCTCAGAAACAGTGCGAGTCATTTCATTCTTTATCAAAAAACAGAATGTCTACCAGAAGTCACCCCAAAATAATTAAAGTGAAAAGAAAGTATATGGAAAATCTAAACCAGAACTTAAAACAAAATATGGATAAAAAGGAATAGAGCATACAAATGAGCATGAAAGAACACAATATAGGTTAACACCTAACTCACAATTCCTTACGATTGCTTCGTATCATAGATCAACAATAATAAGTGATAATTGACTTAATAAAAACTTGAATTCAATAAACTGAATTTTAAACGGAGGTGTTACAATAATCAAATGAGGCGAGTGGATTGCCTGAGGTCTGGAGTTCAAGACCAGTCTGACCAATATGGTGAAACCCTGTGTCTACTAAAAATATATAAATTAGCCAGGAATGGTGGTGGGCGCCTGTAATCCCAGCTACTTGGGAGACTGAGGCAGGAACATCGCTTGAACCCAAGAGGTGGAGGTTGCAGTGAGCCGAGATCAAGCCACTGCACTACAGCCTGGGTGACAGAGTGAGACTTCGTCTCAAAAATAAATAAATAAATAAATAAATAAACAAAAAATTGCAGGTAGAAGAAAACATTTTAGGGACCAAACTTTCTCATTATGCAACTAGTAAATTGAAAAATATGAATAAAACAGAATATAGATTTTAAACCTGAATTACTGACACTGGAATAACCCTAGTGAAGGAAGATGAAAATGCAGAGTAAAACAATTAGAGATAAGCTAATAGATTTAGAAGATGTGGTAATTCAGCACAAAGTAATTGGTATCCCTAAAGTAGAATATCCTACATACAGAACAGAAAATCTACCTACTCATATAATGAAAGATATATTACTGGAAAAACACAAATTGAATACATATATCACAAGAACACACGGTGTTTTAGGATATGAAAATCACAGGACAAATATATATCCCAGATAAACTGTCACACTTTGACACAATAAACATATTCTTCAAGTATTCTGACAGACAAAACAGGTCACCTACATGGAGGAAAAATTGAAGTAGTCTAAACCTTTTTCACAGCTATATTCACTTCTAGAATACAATGAGCTGCATATCAACAAAAAATATCTAGAGTTTTGTGGGAAGATAGTGACATTCAAGAATATTAAATCTAGCCAAAATGTCTCCTAACTATAAAGGAAAAAGGAAGACATTCTCAATCATTAAAAATCTTGATGAGCATAGAATCTGTGAGATTGTCTTTGAAAACCTGCTTGATAATGTCCCACCAATTAAACACAGAATCAAACCCAAGAAGCCAGAGATAGACAATCCATGGTAAAAATACCATGGTAAAAATAAAGTGCATTTAAGCTTAAAGATAATGCTTAAACAAATAAAAGTTATGTAACTTATGGCTATAGAAAAAGATGTAAAAATCATATTTTTTAATAGTATAAAGGTTTATAGGCTGGGCGCATATCCCAGAACTTTGGGAAGCCAAGTACTTTGGGAAATGCTGTAATCCCAGCACTTTGGGAAGCCAAGATGGGTGGATCATAAGGTCAGGAGTTTGAGACCAGCCTGGCCAACATAGTGAAATACCATCTCTATTGAAAATATAAAAAATTAGCCAGGCACCTGTAATCCCAGGTACTCAGGAGGCTGAGGCAGGAGAATCTCTTGAACCCGGGGGGCGGGGGTTGCAGTGAGCCAAGATTGTGCTGTTGCACTCCAGCCTGGGCAACAGAGTGAGATTCTGTCTCAAAAAAAAAAAAAAAAGTTTATACACACACACATATGCTTTTAGAAATTGGAGAAGAGGTAGAGAAGAGAGGTTTGTGCTTAATCTTTCAGAAAACTTATTTTATAAGCTAAAATTAAAACATTATTAAAAATAAGCACAAGGTTTAATATTATTTCATAATCTCTTAATTTACAAGAATCTTTTAGTAAATAATATCACCTATTGTAAAGAAATACTTTAATTTTGCTAACCTTCAGATTTATATCAATTGGTTTTAATTATGTAATAGCCAAATAATATTCAAATTAATAATTCTAAAAAAGACACTATTTTGATATAGTTTTATTTTTGTAAAAGTAACTCACAGATATTATAGGTTCAGTTCCAGGCAACCTCAATAAAGTCAATATTGTAGTAAAGCAAGTCACACATCTTTTTTGGTTTCCCAATGCATATAAAAGTTATGCTTACACTACACTGTAGTCTAAGTGTGCAATAGCATTATGTCTAAAAAAAAGTATATATCTTAATTAAAAGTACTTTACTGCTAAAAAAAAAAAAAAAAAAAAAAAAAAAAAAAAAGCCAATGATCTTCTGTACCTTCAGGGAGTCATAATCTTTTTTCTAATGGGAGATCTTGCCTTGAGGTTGATGGTTGCTGACTGTTTATGGTGGTATTTGCTGAAGATTGAAGTGCCTATGGCAGTTTGTTAATATAAAGCAACAAAGAAGTTTGCAGTATCAATGGATTATTTTTTCACAAAGGTTTCTCTGTAGCATGTAATGCTGTTTGATAGCATTTTACCATGGTAGAACTTTTTCCAAAATTGGAGTCAGTTCTCTCAAACTCTCCTACTGCTTTATCAAATAAGTTTATACAATATTCTAAATCTTTTGTTGTCTTTTCAACAATGTTTATAGCATCTTCACCAGAAGTAGATTTCATGTCAAAAACCATTTATTTGCTCATCCATAAGAAGCAACTCCTCATTCATTCAAGTGTTACCATGAGTTTGAAGCAATGCAATAATATCACGAGACTCCATTCCCAATTCTAGCTCTTTTGCTGTTTACACCACATCTTCATTTCCTCCTCCACTGAAGTCTTGAACTTCTCAAAGTCAACCATGAAGGTTGACATTAACTTCTTCCAAACTCCTCTTAATGTTGCTATTTTGACCTCCTTCCATGCATTATGAATGTTCTTTATGGCATGTAGAATGGTAAATCCTTTTCAGAAAGTTTTCAATTTACTTTGCCCAGATTCCTCAGAGGAATCACTAATCTATGGTATCTATAGCCTTATGAAATTTAGTTCTTAAATAATAAAACTTGAAAGCTGAAATTATCCCCTAATACATAGGTTGCCGAATGGATGTTATACTAGCAGGCAATGAAACAACATCAATCTCCTTGTACTTCTCCAACAGAGGTCTTAGGTACATTGGTACATTGTCAAAGAGCAGTAATATTTTGAAATAAATCTATTTTTTTCTGGCCAGTAGATCTCAACAGGGGGCTTAAAATATTCAGCAAATCATGTGTAAACAGATGTGCTGCCATCCAGGTTTTGTTGTTCCAGTTGTAGAGCACAGGCAGATTTAACATAATTTTGAGGGGCCCTAGGACTTTCAAAATGGTAAATGATCATTGGTTTCAACTTAAAGTCATCAGCTGCATTACTCTCTAACAAGAGGGTCAGTCTGTCCTTTGAAGCTCTAAAGCTAGGCATTAACTTTTCCTCTCTAGCTACAAAAGTCTTAGATGGCATCATCTTCCAATAGAATGCTATTTTGCCTACACTGAAAATCTACTGTGTGGCCTAACCACCTTAATCAACGATCTTAGCTAGACCTCCGGATAAATTGCTGCAGCTTCTTCATTAGAACTTGAACTTGTATATGATGTAGATAACTTATTTCCTTAAACCTCATTAACTAACCTCTGTTAGATTCATATTTTTCTTCTGTAGCTTCTGCACCTTTCTCCTGCCTAATAGACTTAACAGAGAATTGAGCCTTTTTCTGGATTAGACTTTAGCTTAAGGGAACACTGTGACTGGTCTGATCTTCTATCCAAACCACTCAAACTTCTTTATAGCAACAAGGCTGTTTTACTTTCTTATCATTCTTGTGTTCACTGGGGTAGTGCTTTTAATTTTTTACAAAAACTTTTCCTTTGCATTTACAACTTGACTGACTGGCACAAGAGGCCTAGCTTTCAACCTAAATTGGGTTTTTACATGCCTTCTTTATTCAGTTTCGTAACTTCTAGCTTTTTATTTAAGGTGAGAGATATGCAAGTCTTTCTTCCACTTGAACGCTTAGATGTTATTGTTGGGTTATTAATTGGCCTAATTTTAATATTGTGTCTTAAAAAATAAGGAGGCCGAAGGTGAGAGAGAGGATAGATGGAGCAATCAGAGCAGACACAACATTTATCAATTAACTTTGCCATCTTATACACAGGCATGTTTCATGGTGCCCCATAGCAATTACAACAATAACATCAAAGATCACTGATCACGATCACCGTAACACATTAAAAAATAATAGAAAAGTTTGAAATATTGCAAGAATTACCAAAATGTGACACAGCACAAAGGGAGCACATGCCATTGGAAAACCAGCATCAATAAAATTCTCTATGCAGGGTTGCCACAAACCTTGAATTTGTAAAAAATGCAATATCTTAGAAGCACAACGAAGTGAAGTACAATAAAACGAGTATGCCTGTATTTATATCTATATCTCTCTCCCTGTCTCTCTTTCCTACTTTCTTTCTTCTCCTTTCTGTGCCTCTTGCTGCAACACCCTGAATTTTATATACGCAAAGAAAGATGTGTTTCTGGAGACATAATATTTAATGATAAGATTTGTTGTGATTGCTTAAATGTTCCTTTTGGCAGTTTTCTTCATTCCTTGAATTATTTTCTAATACATATTTTTCATTTTATACAAATAAATAGGGCCAGGCACGGTGGCTCACGCCTGTAATCACAGCAATTTGGGAGGCTGAGGCCGGCAGATCACGAGGTCAAGAGATCAAGACCATCCTGGCAGATGTGGTAAAACCCCATCTCTACTAAAAATACAAAAAAAAAAAAAAAAAAAAAATTATCTGGGCATGGTGGTGCACTCCTGTAGTTCCATCTACTTGGAAGCCTGAGGCAAGAGAATTGCTTGAACCCAGGAGGCGGAGGTTACAGTGAGCCAAAATTGTGCCACTGCACTCCAGCCTGGAGACAGAGTGAGCCTCTGTTTAAAAAAAAAAAAAATATATATATATATATACACACACACACACACACACACACACACACTATATATATATATATATAAATATATATATATATTTATAAACACGTTCTTTAAAAACACATTTTTTCCCTGGCGTGGTGGCTAATGCCTGTAATCCCAACATTTTGGGAAGCCAAGGCTGGTGGATCACTTGAGGTCAAGAGTTTGGGACTAGCCTGGCCAACATGGCAAAGTCCTATCTCTACTGAAAATATAAAATTAGCCAGGAGTGGTGGTGAACACATTTAATCTCTGCTACTTGGGAGGCCAAGACGTAAGAATTGCCTGAACCAGGGAGGAGGAGGTAGCAGTGAGCTGAGATCACACCACTGCACTCCAACCTGGACTCCAGCGAGACTCTGTCTTACAAAAACAAACACATTTTTAATGACGAAAACACAGAAAGCATGCACACAAATATGTTACTTGCTAATTCTGAATAATGGGAATATAGCCACTAATTTTTTTTTTCTAAAAGCTTTTTTTTGCATTGAAGTATAGAAGGTTTGGCATAAAATAGTATAAACATTTTAAGTTTACAATGAACTCTTTACTCAAACTAATAAGTGGCTTCAGAGCCAGGTACAGGTAGATTTAGATTTAAACTCTACTTGAGTGCTTACTCTATGTGTGACCTTGAGCAAATTACTTAGGCACTCACAAGTTTATTTGCTTAATTTATAACATAGAGGTTATCTTATAGCCCTGATGGTTTTAATGTGAGGACAAATTACATAAAAAATGATTAATCCTGTCTCTGGAACATAGTTAGCCCTCCATAAGTGATGTTTCTCTTTTCTTATGTTCCATTTTTCTTTTGCAGTAAGTTTACAGTGCCTAAATTGCATAATTATACATATTTAAATATTGCACACACACAGTCACAATGTAGCAACTCACAAACACACACAGCAGAGTAAAAATGACTCATCAAATCCAAGGCCTGGAAAAAAATGGATTGTCTTTTTTTTCCAAATCAGTTTGAGGCAGGAAAATAGTTACAAGATTTTATTAAACTCTGGTTGGAGCACAAAGGTGGGTGTTGAACAAGATGAAATCTATGGTATTTTTAGAATTAAGAATCAATATCTCCCTATCTCCCTTCCTCTCTCCCTAACAGCCCCAATACAAAGTCCATCCATATTACTGTAAGCCAATCGTTAAAGGAGAAATTAAGAAACACTACCTACAACTAGATATGCAAAAATAAATATCCCCAATGCTTTGCCTGATAACTCATGGAACATCATGGGAGGCTATATAAATGAGCTAAATGAAGAAATACCACACATCCAATTTTTATGTGCACAGACTTATGGATCACAAAATCATTTCTGGGAGAAAAGAGCCCTCATGGACAGGATGTCAGATTTAACAACAAAAACACAGGAAGCTCAGTAACATTGCATTTCAGATAAAGAACAGATCATTTTTCAGTATATCCCAAACATTGCATATATTTTATCTATTTTATCTGGCCACCCTACTCTAAAAAGATATGATCAACATTTGAATAGGTATTCTAAGAATGAGTATGAAGAGCTGGCTGCCCAGTGGACTGAGAGAAGGGAGAAGGTGGCCACATAGAAGTAAAATGACCACAGCAGAGACATCAGGTCCATCAAGTTTCTGGAATCTCTATCAGTTGAGTACTTGGAAAAGTTTTGTAGACAAGGATGGACAAAGATAATCATGAAAAATATTTGGACCTGGAATTTAAAGGTGTTCCAGAGATGTTGAAACTTGCTTGATAAGAAATGAGGAACTGAGCTGCCTTAGGTTTTCAGAAGGCCAAGGATGTGGTTGATGCTGTTCTTTAGAAAAAGTTGACTTTCAGTCTCTCTCATACCTCTAACACAGTGGTGTTCAAAGGTTACAGAATATCTGTCAAAGCCAAATTAAACTTATTATTTTAGCATTTGTTCAGCATGTATTATTTTTTCTTGACTTTATTCCAAACTCTGTTGGATAAACTATTATACCACTCTGTTTTTATATATTCCGTAACACTGCTGTAAGAGTAAAATGTCTTTTTGTTTTAACTAAATAAATTAATAGGTTGAGAGAAATGTGAAACATGTTTATCTCTCAAAATTATAAAAGTATATAGAACTTGCTTTTGCAAGGTGCATCTTTAATCTATTAGGATAAACAGTGCAGTAGTTAAAAATGTCAAACCTTATCACACACCTAGATTCAAATTCCTACCCATTTAATAGTTTGAGCTCAGGCTGGGTGCAGTGGCTCACACCTGTAATCCAGCACTTTGGGAGTCCGGGGCAGGCAGATCACCTAGAGGTCAGGAGTTTGAGACCAGCCTAGCCAACATGGTGAAACCCTGTCTTTTCTAAACATACAAAAAAATTAGCTGGCAGTGGTGGTGGATGCCTGTAATCCCAGCTACTCGGGAGGCTGAGGCAGAAGAATCACTTGAACCTTGGAGGTAGAGGTTGCAGGGAGCCAAGATTGCAACATTGCACTCCAGCCTGGGCAACAAGAGCAAAACTTAAGAAAGAAAAAAGAAAAGAAAAGAAAAGAAAAGAAAAGAAAAGAAAAGAAAAGAAGAGTCCTATCATTAAAAATAAGGAAAACAATAGTTTGACCTCAGCAAATATGCTTAGAAATCACAAGTTTGGGTTTCCTAATGAGAATATAACACACCTCACTTGGGTTTCATTTTGAAGAATTAGTAACGTAGAATATATAAAGCTTTTAGCAACATTGGTTGACACATAGCAAAAAAAAAAAAAAAAAAAGCTATATTTTTGGTGTTCCACGAAGATTCTGATTTAGGAATCAGATGACATATTCATGTTACCATTCTGCAAGTTGACTGCTAGGTAACAATTTACTTAAACTCTCTGAACTTCAGTTTTTTATTTCTCAAAGGTATTATTATTTCCAGATATTACTAGCTTCTTGTGAAGACTATGTCAATGTATTAATTCTTGTTCATTACATTACTTTATATAAAGTGCTTGCAGTACAGTTTTACCCAAATAGGTACTTTATACTATTATATAATTGATTCATTTACTCAGCAAATATTTATTTAGCACCTACTACCCATAAGGTAGGGTGAACAAAGGCATAAACACTTTCTGTTTGAGCAAGAAGGATTCAGCCTTTCATTAATGTAATTACTTGATTCATATTATTTACAAACACTGATAATTACTTTGAAGAAAAGAAACCTGACTTAGAATGGGAAGCCCAGGCAAGACTCTCCTGAGAAATATATATCCCCTTTGTCTCTTTGAACCAGTTTTCCCATCTAGAATTCAAATGACTATAATATAAAAGATATTCTAAAATGTCACTGGCGTATTTGGGAATAGAACTCAAGTTTCTTGGTTCCCAGCCTTTATCTCTTTCACGATCCAGCTAAGTGACCCCTGGGCTTCTTTTCCTATCTGTAAAATGAGGAAGGTCAGAGGAAGAAGATGATTTCTATAACAACCTAGAGCCTATGGATCTTTGAACTTATCACTGTTACAAAACAAAGCTTGTAGGGAAGCCCCATGAGAGGAATTTACTTATTTTATCCCAAAGCATCTTTGGTCTGAACACACATATGCCACCATATGGGATACATTTAGAACATTCATTAGAAGAAGAATAATTGGTCTCTCATCGTACAGGAAAAAAAAGAGTGGACCCAGAGGATAAATACTTTAGAAACTGAAATAAAAGACTTTTAATATAAATCTGCCAAAGATAAATTGAGGAGAAGTAAACTGGAGCTCATTTAAAAAAAAAAAAAAAAGAAATGAAATGAACAATTAATTCACCTGTAAAGCTGCATAGGCACTTGTGTATTGTAGGAAGAGATTAATCTTGTATGGGTGGGAGGGAAGAATACAATCATACACATTAACAGAAGTACCCAAGAAGGATTTCTTGTTTATTGCAACAAGGAAAGGAATTGCAAATTTAAAAAACTTAGACCCTTGAAAATGGTGATTTGAAACAGATTTTCAACTTCTATGACTTTAATTTTGTCATTAAGTACCAAATGCACATGAAAAATAACAGAGGACCTGCATATTTGGCTAGAGTTTTAGAGGACTGCAGAATAATGACAGAAAAGTGAGAAGGTATAGGAATGCACAAAAACGGTGTTAAAAGGTCTTGGTCTATTTGCATTGCTATAAAGGAATATCAGAGGCTAGGTAATCTACAAAGGTTTATTTGGCTCATGGTTTTGCAGACTGTACAAGAAGCATGGTGCCAGCATCTGCTTTTCATGAGGGCTTCAAGAAGCCCCCACTCATGGTGGAAGGGGTAAGGGAGCAGGCATCACTTGGTGAGAGAGGAGAAAAGAGAGAGAGAGAGGGAGGAGGTGCCAGGCTCTTTTTAACAATCAGATCTCCTGGGAGCTAATAGCGAGAACACATTCAATCCCATGAAAATGACACCAAGCCATTTATGAAGGATTTGCCCCCATGGCCCAAACACCTCACAGCAGGCCTTACTGTCAACACCGGGGGTGATATTTCAGCATGAGATTTGGAGAAGACAAATATCCAAACTGTGGCAGAAGGAGAAAAGGGAGTGATGTCAAACCTCGAGAGGATAGACTAACTCATTCATTAATTCAGCAAATTCCACTGGTTCTACCTGCTAAATACATCCAGCCTGTGAGGGCTTTTGGTTAGAGATGAGGTCTATGTTGCCAGGTCATTGAACAACGATCATTGCAAATGCAAGTTTGAACTCTGGCCACAGCACATCACATTTAAAAAAAATAATAAAATTTATTGGTTTCCATCAATACAAATGAAACAATGTAGGCAACAGAACTAAAGTATGAATTTGTTGATTTAGGAATCATTAGTTATAATAAATAATGATTTATTCCATCAATAAATAAAGGTATCAATAAATAAATTTTTGATGCCAAGAATATATATATACATATATATATATATGGAGAGAGAGAATTCTATAATAAAGTTTGATGTGTATATATATGAAGAGCATTCTATAAGAAAGTTATATATACATATATACACACACACACATATATATAAACTTTGTATATTTCAGGCACCAAATAAAGGTTAGTTATAATAAATGTAACTCCATATATATATATACACACACACACACACAGAGAGAGAGAGAGAGCGAGATCACTTACAATGTGCAAGAACAAATGCTAAGCATTTTCCATGGATTACCCCATAAAGTGTCTATGATAACATTTTATGGTAAGTAGCTACTCTTTTTATCTCTGTTTTCTGGGAAAAGAAATGAAGAAATGAAGACTTGCAGGTGACAACCTTCTTACTTGGGCCACAGGCTTGCAGAGTGCTGAGTAGGATGGGAACCCTGGCCTTATAACTGCTGAGTATTCACTTTCAACCTTTCTACTGTCTTTCTCTCTGCTGAATTATGAAGTCAGTTCTTATGTTAAAAGAAAAAACAAGGTGAGAAAAAAACAGGAGAAAACAAATGAACGAAGTCACAAAAATTAGCATTTTAAAAAAAATTATTTGAGGAAGCATGCTTAACATTGTTATAAACAAGGCATGGTTCATAACAAATGAATGACACGGTTAGAATTGAGGACTGGATTCAACTGATAAAAGGCATTGAAGAACAGATACATTTCATTTTACAAAGGAGATAAACAGTGATAATCAACAATTACTCCAGAGTCTACAACATAGGAAGTGTGCACTCTACGGGCTTGGGTTGCAAGAGGCTCTGTGGAAGGTTTCCCACCCGGAACTCTCACTGCCTACATGGACCACCAACCACAGCTGAAATTGGAAGTCATACGTTGGAGGATGTGTTGGAAGGGGCACCAGGAGTCCAGGGACTACAAAAGCCGAAAACAGATTGACCATTCTAAAATCAGGCAGTCAATCCAAGAGTTATCAGTAACGAGATGAAATGTTTAAAAGCAGACAAGAGACATGAGGATTATTTTTGAGAAAGTTGAGAAAGATACAGATTCTTCTTTTCTTTTCTTTTTTTTTTTTAAAAAAAAGACACAAGATCTGGTTCTGTTGCCCAGGCTGGAGTGCAGTGGCATGATCACAGCTCACTGCAGCCTGAAGCTCCTGGGCTCAAGCAATCGTCTTACCTCAGTCTTCTGAGTAGCTGGGACTACAGGTGTGAGCCACAGTGCCCAGCTAGATGTAGATTCTTATGTTATCTCAGACACTCATTCTGGTACAACTTATTTAACTGTTCTGTGCCTTAGTTTTCTTATCTTGTTAGGATAATAAAAACTTGTGAGGTTGTTGAATCAAGTAAGTTGATGCATATAAAAACAGTGATTAGAAGATGATAAATACCATGAAAGTGTTTATTATTATTATTATTATATTCATGACAAATGAAATGGAGATATTAAAACTGCCTGTTTTGAGGAAGGGAGAGGGAGAGGTGCTAGTGGGAGACATCATAATATTTAAGGTATAAAAAGATAAAGGAACAAAAGTGTGACAAGAAAGGATATCTTGAATCTATAAAAAAAAAAAAAGTCAGAGAAAAAATGGACCAGAGTTCATAATAGATTGAATATGTTATGTAAATGAGGCACTCGTGGAAGATGGCTTGTAATAAGATGAAGATATATGCATAACGTTGGAAGATGGTTTGTAATAAGATGAAGATATATGCATGATGTTATATCACATTTGGGTTCAACTTAAGGAATATATTGCAAAAGGGGAAATACACAAAAATATAATTGTTGCCACTTTTTGCTTTTAGAGTGAAACTAAAAAACTGTGTTTTACACATCGTGAAGAATTTCAACTAATGAGAAGAAAATTAATTAAATGTGGTGGTTCCTGGGACTCAATGTTAATGAAAGATAGATAGATAGATAGATAGATAGATAGATAGATAGATAGATAGATAGATAGATAGATACACACACACATACATACATACATACATACATACATACATAGATTCATAGATAGATTTGACAAAACTTTACAGCAGTACAGTTACTACAGTAATTATTTAGTCCTGGCATTGGCAACTATTTTCTATAAAGGCCCAAAGACCAGAGAGTATATTATTTAGGCTATGATCCTTATGGTCTCTGTCACAACTACTCATCTCTGCCATTGTAATGTGAAGGCAGCCACAGACAATATGTAAACAACTGGGCATGACTGTGTCTTAACAAAATTTTATTTAGAAAAACGGGGGCTAACTGAATTTGTTCCATGGGCCAGAGTTTTCTCAGTAACCGAATCTAACTGCAGTTTTATTTCCATGATAGTGTCATATGTTCATATTTATGTATCTAAGTAAAAATGCCAAACATATTACTGGTAAACAAAGACGGCTATCAAGTAATGCAACTAGTATTTTGAGGTTTACCAAAATCAGTCAGAATTTTGACTACCTTGAATATAGTATATGGATATTTCTGAGCCTCAAACTACTCATGTGTAAAACGGAGATTAAAAACTACAACTCAAATTTTTCTAAGAATTAGAACCAATATAAGTAAGATAATCAACACAGTACCATCTTAGGTTAAGGTGTTTAAATTGGCATTATTTTTATTCTTATAACAATAACAGGAAATTCAATTAGCTTAAACAGATAAGACGATAAATGTGGGCATATATGTATGTATTTTCCTACTTCAGATGGATCGATAGATAGATACATAGATGATAGATAGAGAAATGTAAATGTGTAAAACACAATTCAAGAAATTAGATTAAAAATGAGGACATGGTATCGTAATAGGAAGCAACATATTAAGAAAAAGTGTAATGTCTTTTAATGAATAGATAGATTGCATGACATGAACTCTGATTCATTTCCTTGTCTTATGATTATTTCTGATCATTCTCTTCAGCCCATACAAGTCTTCCTGAGTGGGTAGTAGTCACTTACAAGGGATAAATACTATGTGAGTTGAATAGGTTAGGAAGTAGAAATTTATAAAAATTACATCAAAAATAAAAGCTAAATTTTTTTTCTTTCTTTTTTTTATAATCTGTTTTTCTTTCTTTCTTTCTTTCTTTCTTTCTTTCTTTCTTTCTTTCTTTTTTTTAATTGAGACAGAGTCTCGCTCTGTCACCCAGACTGGAGTGCAGTGACGTGATCTCAGCTCACTGCAACCTCTGTCTCCTGGACCCAAGTTATTCTCCTGCCTCAGCCTCTGAGTAGCTGGGATTACAGATGTTCACCACCACACCTGGCTTATTTTTGTGTTTTTAGTAGAGACAGAGTTTCACCAAGTTGGCCAGGCTAGTCTTGAACTCCTGACCTCAGGTGATCCACCTGCCTCGGCTTCCCAAAGTGCTGGGATTACAGGAGTGAGCCACTGCACCCGGACAAAAGAGCTAAATTTTAATTGCACAAGAAATGTTCAGATTGTTTAAATGTCTTGCATCAAGAAATATGGTTGTCTTTAAAAATAAAATAAGCCATTTATTGGCACCACGGGCAAAAAGATAAATCTTTTACACTAGAATCTTTCTGCTGATACAGACAGGAAGAGGTGCTTTATATAGCTGTAGTTAGGACTGCTAGAGAGGTTTATAACTCCTTTAAGCATGCAGAAGAAGTTGTTATTCTACAACTGTATTTTTAGGATGATGGCTACTTAAAATAGGGTGACTCACCTTTAGAATATACCAGATAATTACCTGACTCTTCCTCCTATAGTAAGGTATTAA
The DNA here is from genome assembly GCF_000951045.1 of Mandrillus leucophaeus. NCBI lineage: Eukaryota > Metazoa > Chordata > Mammalia > Primates > Cercopithecidae > Mandrillus > Mandrillus leucophaeus. Next base: position 3,116,832 of record NW_012104698.1, on the reverse strand, counting down.
CTATAGAAGCTAATTAGTGACCTGTTTGGAGAAGATCTGATCATATGGGTCTTTATTTATGGGTGTTCATGTTCTCTTCTATGCATGGTGGAGAAAAACCTTCCGGCAACTATGATTATTACCATTATTTCATTTTTATTGCTTTTCCCATTCAAACGGAGACCACAGAAAGTCAACAATGTAGTTAATTTGCTTTAGCAAACTGGAAAATGCAAGATAATATTATTCCCTTATGAGTTAGAAACTACTTAAGAATATAACTACAGGTTCTAAAAGTTTAGTGTCACATCTAAACAGCAATCTTTTTTTTTTAATTTTTTTTTTTTCGCATCTCTCAACTTTCCTATTTCCTGTGAAAGCACATAACATTAAACTGATGACATAATCAAAAGTTAAGGCAGGCAGTATAAAGTTCTCCCTAACCAATCTTTGTAAGCTTTGTCTAACATCTCTGTAGCTCAGTTCGGAATTTGATTTGATGGCAACACATTTTTCCCTGTTTGAAAAAAAACACGGGAGAAAGGCATTCTAGTTTAGAAAGAAAGATAATACATTCACTCCCTCAATATGATCCCCAGAGCCAAAGACTCTAGGTTTATTCCAATCAGAATATTTTTCTAACTGTCCTTCTTTGATGTAGTTACTATATTTGATATGGCTATAGGACCTTATTTCTCCCAGGACTGACTAGATCACTACCCCCTTTTTCTTTTTCTTTTCTTTTCTTTTCTTTTTTTTTTTTTTGAGAAGGAGTTTCACTGTTGTCACTCAGCCTGGAGTACAATGGCGTGATCTCGGCTCACTGCAACCTCCATCTCCTCGGTTCAACCTATTCCCCTGCTTTAGCCTCCTGAGTAGCTGGAATTACAAGCTTGCACCACCATGCCTGGCTAATTTTTGTATTTTTAGTAGTGACAGGTTTCACCACGTTGGTCAGGCTGGTCTCGAAGTCCCGACCTCAGGTAATCCACCCACCTCGGCCTCCCAAAGTGTTGGGATTATAGGGATGAGCCACCTCGCCTGGCCTCACTATCCCTTTTTCTATATTACAATATGAACAATTAATTATGAAAAAATAATATGGCTTGATAGAGGGGGAGAAGAATCGTAGCTCATCATATTGGAAAGTAGACAACCAACAGATAAAATATAGACATGTCTAGCTACATTAAGAAATAAGACCGGGAATTTTACTTCTAGATATACTCTTGGTTGAGTATTTTAGAGAATCAGGAGAAAGTTCAGGGTGATATTATGCATTGTGTATAAAACTACCCTTATGGATTGCTTGGTAAACTAGAAAAAAGAAAGCAAAAAGCTTTACTCATAATCTAAGAACTCTCACTCTAGATCTGAAAAATGAGAGAGGGGTCTAGACTGGTTGAGATCAAGTAACCTCAACCAGTTTCTCAACATGATACACACCAAAAACAGAGTGTGAAAATGGAGAATTGTATATAAAAATTTGGCTTGAGAGGAAATACGAAGAAACAGGAACAGGGGACTGTAGGGAAGGAAGAAGACAAGAAAGGAGGCAATACAAGTGTGTTCTGTTAAGTGGGTAACCATGTGGGCCGCTGGAGCCAGATCCTGCTAGAGCCTTTGGAAGAGCATAAAGAAGCCCTCTCAGAATTGACAAGTGGAAAAGGAAGCATCTGTCTTTGGCTCTTACTTCCTACTTTTTGAAAATTGTCTCAGAGAGTGTTAGCCACTTCACAATTCTGAGTTGTGACGCAGCTTTGGCACCTAAGAAACCCAAGAAAAGATAGCAAGACTCTTGAGTGAGATGAGAAGCTGTCATAGCCTAGTGAGCCAGGGTTTACATAGAACTTCCCCTTCTGCTGGAATCAGGGTGAGGGCACCAGGCCGGGCAAAAGAGGCATCTGATAGGATCAGGATCAAGTTTCACCCACGAACTTTTAGATTCAATTGAGTCAGGTCAGATCACTTCCCAATCTGTGCAAATAGGCAGAAAAACTCTGTGGGGTGACTATGAGTCACAACAATTTCTTGTGTATTTTCAAATAGCTAGAAAAGAGGAATTTGAATGTTCCCAACATTAAGAAATGATGAAGTTTTGAGATACTGAATATGCTAATTACCTTGATTTGATCACTACACATAGTACACATGTATTGAAATATCACACTGTACCCCATAAATATGCATAATTACTATGTGTCATTTTAAAATAATAAATAATAATTTAAAGTGAGCCTTCTGAGCTTGAAAAGAACAGCATATCATCGTGAAGATTCAGATGACCCTATCATTTAACAAAAATTATGAAGAAACCTAAAGGAAAATTTAGGGAAATGTTCGGCATTTCCCAAAGAATTCAAATACCTCTCTCTATGAGAGAAGTTTCCTCTCTTTAACATTTTGTCTCTGGGTTAACAATGTGCCATTATGAGGAAAAACAACAGCCGTTTGATGGTGGAGAAAGACTGTAAGACAACTGAAAATGCTCCAGTAAAATGGATATATGCAAGTGAACAGGAAAAAGGAAAACTGGCATGGCATCAGATTGGATTAATAGCACAGAGGACAAATGAAAAAGCTCTCCCAGGAAATAAGCAAAACTGTGAAAGATATGTAAAAGAAGGAAGGTGAATGGAAGTGCTGTGTACAACACAATCCCCACTGCTGCATAGTAACTCAGGAGCCATGTAGCCCTGGCAGCAGCATAGCCACAAGATGAAAACAGCCTGGATTTCTGAGTCACCATGGGAAAGAGAAACACCTAGAATGCATGGATAAAAATCATTCAGTTTGGTGTGTTGCTGTGCCACAACCACAATAGGAGTCCTCAAATGTGTTAAGCTGCAGAGCTTTTTTCTTTTCATTCTTCTGTCTATTGATGACTTCAGAATAGCCTACTCTATTCTGATTAATACAAAAAATAGAAAACTAAGGGTTATCTGTTGCCAATTCACAAATACATTTCTTAACTCAATATTTGACTCTCAAAGATTATATTTGTTACAGAACACTTACTAAAGATGAAGAAAATTTTTATTAAATATGTGTGTATCAGAAATTTTTACTTCATTTCTAGAAATCTATATTAATGATGACAATAGATGGAAATTGTTTCTAAGCATCTCAACTGTAATAAGCATTTTCAGATTATCTATTCTCCCAATTCAAATACATGCTGTCCAAATGAATGTAGTTATAAAATGATGAAATGATTGGCAGAAAATTCTGGGATATTATTTACTTCAGACTAAATGAAAATCAAAGCTGAACAACATTAGATAGGAGAGAAAACAATTTCAAATTGTTAAAAGGCACAATTTATAATGGAGTTAAGAGTCATAAATCATTATGTAACAAAATATTGAGTAAAAATAGTAAAAGCCCTTAGAAAATGGAATGTTATTCAATACAACTTTCTCAGTTTTAGACAGATAAACTAATTCAAAATGAAGTTATAGAGGTTTATAGGTAATTTATCCCTTTAAAAAGCTGAAATACATAAATGATATTTTAAAATAACCAAACATTAATAAACATTAAAATACGTGCACAACACTGAGAGTGTTTCCTTAGAAAACGAAGTTGTATCAGCGTTAATCCTGAAGGATTCATCATATATCACAAGCAATTAGTTAAGCAGTCTTTTTTTTTTCTTTTTTTCTTTTTTTCTTTTTTTTTTTTTT
>NW_012104698.1:3100076-3112987 GCF_000951045.1 Mandrillus leucophaeus | reverse complement strand
CCCGCCTCAGTCTCCCAAAGTGCTGGGATTACAGGTTTAAGCCAACGCGCCCGGCCGTTAAGCAGTCTTTAAACATGGAAATAAACAGGGACAAGGTAAAAAGAACACTTCTTCAGGGATTTGAGCTCATTTTTTTAAGCCTTTTAATAGTTTTTTTCTTAATATGATTCTGGAGTCCTGCAAGTGACTTGTGATGATGAGCACTTCTTGAAGCACCTGGCCAAGATATAAGGAATCCTGTCAGCTCATACATTAGGCTGAGCTAGAAGGGATCTGAAAAACAAGGTTTGGTTGTGCATCATTCAGAAGCGGTAGAAGAATGCTTCATCTAAAAGCATCCTTCTAGGATTAAATGTGCACATCAAAGTAATATATATTGAGTTTCATGTCTGTGGTTACAATTACACCTTATCTACACCTGTACATATATTATTTTCTCATTGAATATCCTCCCCTTAGAAAGGTTGTTCCACTACTATCTGCATCTGAGCAGAAAACTAACTTCAGAAAGCCTTCTTGGAAACAACAACAGAGCAAAATGAAGCAGGGTCTGGCCAGTGATTTTCTGGAAGCCTGAGACTTAAAGGGATGCTCAGACGAAACTCAGAAAAGTCGCTAACAAGTCTGTGAAGTCAGAATTGTGATCAGTTTCAGCGAGGGAATCAGAATGCTGGGATCTCACCTATATCAGCTTCACTAATGTCAGGAGTCTCTGAACTACATGTGATGATATAGGATGGGGAAAATGGGCTGGGGTCAGGGTGCTGGCAGAGACCAGAGTAATAGCACATGTGGAGTCACGGCCACTCTAGGTTGGGATATAGTGCTTACAAATAACAGTTATTAACTGCAAACAATGACAGTAGAAGTCAGTGTACATAAGTTTGTGGTTAAACTCAGATCAGAGGTGAAAGTGCTAAAATGAGAGTTAGGATGTTGACCTAGAGGATATCATGTAGACAACAACTTGCTAAAACAGGGCCTATTTTTAGGACTAAATGCTGCAAACAGGTTCATACCTCTTACCACCCTTTGAGATATGAAATTATAAACCTGGGCATTGATATCATATGACAATTCTTATCTTTCTCAAGTAATATTAATTAGTGTATGATAAAATTAGCATATTGATGGAAATGCAATTATTTAGGTACTGTGTAATAGCCCCTGTAATAGCTAATATCTATATATTACCCAAATAAATAGGAATATATATTATTATTAGGTTAGCACAAACATAATTGCAGCTTTTGCATTATTGGAATTTGTCGTTTGGTATTCTAATACATTCTTAAATAAATGTAGTTATGTTATACATCATTTTAATAGGCATTTCTCACTTTATGCCTTTTTGCTAATGACTTATTACTTGCTGTTTATTTTATGTTGATTTTAGACTATGGAAATGATGTCAGACAAAATGCAAATTCGAGCAATCTTCTTATTTGAGTTCAAAATAGATCATAAGGCAGTGGCGACGACTCACAACATCAATAAAGCATTTAGCCCAGGAACTGCTAATGAATGTACAATGCAGTCGTGGTTCAAGAAGTTTTGCAAAGGAGACAAGAGCCTTGAATATAAGGGGCATAGTGGCTGGCCATTAGAAGTTGACAATGACCAGTTCAGAGCAATCATCAAAGCTGATCCTCTTACAACTACACAAGAAGCTGCTGAAGAACTCAGTGTCAACCATCCTATGGTAGTTCCGCATTTGAAACAAATTGGAAAGGTAAAAATGTTCCATAAGTCGGTGCCCCATGAACTGACTGAAAATTTTTAAAAATCATAGTTTTGAAGTGTCATCTTCTCTTATTCTATGCAACAATGAACCATTTCTTGATCAGATTGTGATGTGTGATGAAAAGCAGATTTTATACAACAACTAGTGATGATCAGCTCAGTGGTTAGACTAAGAAGAAGCTTCAAAGTGCCTCCCAGAGCCAAACTTGCACCAAAAAAAAGTCATGGTCACCGTTTGGTGGTCAGCTGCCGGTCTTCTGATCCACTACACTTTTTGAATCCTTGTGAAATCATTACATCTGAGGAGTATGCTCAGCAAATCAATGAGATGCACAGAAAACTGTAATGCCTACAGCCAGCATTGGTCAACAGAAAGGGTCCAATTCTCGACAACGCCCAACCACACATTGCACAACCAACGCTTCAAAAGTTGAACGAATTGGGCTACAAAGTTTTGCCTCAACTACCATATTCACCTGACCTCTTGCCAACTGGCTACCACTCCTTCAAGCATCTCAACAACTTTGTACATGGAAAACACTTCCACAACCAGCAAGATCCAGAAAATCCTTTCCAAGAGTTCATCAAATCCTGAAGCATGGATTTTTATGCTACAAGAATAAAAAGACTTATTTCTCATCAGAAAGAAAAAAGTGTTGATTGTAATGGTTCCTATTTTGATTAATGAAGATGTGTTTCAGCCTAGTTATAAAGATTTGAAATTCATGGTCTGAAACCACAATTACTTTTGCACCAACCTAATAGTTTTACTGTTGTATCCATCAGACATCTATTTACACATAAATACGGAAAAATGTTCTAAGATTCTAGAGTAGATTTGAAAGGAACCATGGAGATTACTGAACTGAACAAACGATGTATGAATGTCCCTCAAAAAAACATGCATTCAGTACCATCCATTTTCACCCTTGTCCAAGGCACTAGCATCTTCCTTCTTTTACTTCTTCGATCAAGAAGCATCCTCTATACAAGAACCACAATGATATTTTGAAAATGTGGATCATGCTACTCCCCCTCTTGAAACCTTTATTTCTGTTGCAATTTGATTGAAACTAAATGCTGCCATTGTCTTCAAAGCCCTGCAAGACCTTGCTTCTGTTGCATTAGGTCTCCAAACTCTCTAAGCCAATCTGCCTTGCTGAGAACATTGCAAGCACATTGGCTTTCTTTAGTTTTTTGGAACTTTAAGATTCTTTGCAATGTCAGAATGTTTGCACTTGCTATTACCTCTTCTGCTGGCTGTTGAAATTGCAGGTTTCTTCTTATTCTTCTCATTTGTGTTGGCTTAAACATCACAACAAACCCCTACGGGCTGTCTCCCATTTAGTATGTAGTTTTATCACATTATTCTATTTACAGAGTGCAATAAGTACTTTTATGAACAGTACAAAGCACTTTCCTCACTTACATGTTTACATGTTTACAGGCCCTTTACTCTATTAGAATTTAAGTCCCACAAGGTAAGCAACTGTGTCCACTATACGTCATTGTGACTAATATTTCAATTACCCATTGTTCCAATTTCTCGGTTAATTTAAGTAAATGTTGATTTCCCTTGAAGAGGTCCTTGCACTAATTTTTCAAGCTTTTGGAAAGTATTTGTCAAGCAACACTGTGGTAGTTTAATTTTTTAGTTTCTGCCAGCTAAAAACAGCTTTCTGAAACTCCTTAGAAGTGTATTTTCTTTTCTTTACTTTGTTTTTTTACCCTCGAGTATATTAGGGGTCTGTTCATGTACTGTTTCCTGTTTTCACAAAGAGATGAACAGTCCATGAAAGCCAAGGTATGTCTCTTAGATATATTTGTCCTTCCAGTCTCATAATACGCTTATCTTATTTAGGCACTCAATAAAGAATACCTTACCTTGGAATTGAGAGCATTCTTAATAGAGTTTCTATCTTAGTCCAAAGTATTTTGGTAGGAAGTATCAGAAACTCAGCTCAGATAACTCAAGTGAAATGAATTTACGAACTCATAAAACTTTCCAGAGCTGGCTTAGCATGGCTGGAGCCAGGAGCTCTGAGAATTTTATCAAGAACATTATATTTCTCTCTTCAACTATCATCTTCATTTCCTTCTCTCAGTTGGCTTCTCTCCGGAGAGAAGCATTCTTCAGAAAAGTGGAAAGATGCCTACTGACGAAGAACATTGGTAACAACTTTCCATCTAGAATGGAATATCTGTTTATTCAAACATCAAGCAGTCTCTCATTGGTGCTTTTTTGGTCACATGTCTTGCTTATACCAATGTCTGTGCTGGTAGATTGGGTTAGTCTGTTGGACTCCCTAAATAGCATCCTATTTGGGGTAAAGTAGACTATATTGGGGTAAGGTAGACTATTGAATTGGTAATATGGCCAGAATCAAATAATTAGGGAAAGGCCAATTATCCAAAGAAGTCATACGGCAGAGAGCAATCACTTATTCCCATCTCACCTAACCTGTCTTGCTTCATGATAATTGAATATTTGGCAATTAATGCCCAAGTATCTGTTTTAAAATAGTCAAAGTCAGAGAAGACACTATATCTAGAAGTGGCCTGTTTCCTTTTTATTTTGTTCTTGTTGTTCCTTGATCAATTTTTCTCCATGACACATCTTCTAGGAGTATTTGTTAACAGACTAGTAAACTTTAGACAGGTTTTCAGACTAGTTTACATTGTCTACTTCAGTTTTAAGATGTAATGGAACAACGACCCTTTGTCTACCAGCAATTTTCACACCTTAAGTCCTTAGCCCTCCTAGCTGATAATTAATTTCACAGTTACAGCGTGGCTCTATCAGCTTCCAACGAAAGAATTTAGATAAATCTAACATGAAGTGGGCATAAGGTAAAGCAATAGTAATCATTATTTCACAGGTGTTTGTTTTTTTCTATTTTCCCCAAGCCTTGTGAATTTATTTACATGACAATTTGAAAATGATGTTTGGGCCACAGCGACTCCTAGCCTGCTAAATACAGGAGGGGCCTGGGGACTTACAGAGCTGGTAATGGGAAACCCGACTGAGCTAACATTTTGACACTGGCTCCTTCTCAGGAGAGGCAAACAGAGAAGAGGAATTGAAAGGAAGCTGTCACTAGGAAACCAAAAGGGAAGAAGAAAAAAAGGAATCTGCAGAGTACACAAACGAGAAACCAAAAAAATAAAGGAGTTAATTAACAAAAAGGTGACATCCAAACACCTGCAAACACAAGTGGGAAGAACTATATCAAGGAGTAGGAAAGATTAAATAAGCAGGCAAGCTTGGAAAACACTTTCTAATATTGCCAACGATAAGACTATCTCATAGACAGCACTGAGAACTGTCAAGCTAAGAATTGTCAGAAGACACTGTGCTACAAAATAGCATTAAAATGTTAGCTGTAAAGTATGCATTGGTTAAAGACCTTTTCTTTAACCTAGACCCCCTTTTGCTAAGACCCAATTCTTTTTCTATATCTCGTCCTCTATATTAAAATTTCACCTCACACAATTATCAGTCCTAAAGAAATAGCAGTATTAAAGACTTTTAGCTCCAATTGCCTTAGCACAATCCTATGCTACAGAAGTTTCTCCTGAGAGAGACATCATTTGTTGGTGCACTTATGAGTGTCTTCACATTGAATGGTCACAGTACTTTTGCAAGGTTGACAGGCTTATCGCTGTTCCGGAGAAAGAAGAGAATCAGAGGCTCTTAGAGGTTAATTAGCTTGTACTTTGTCTTGCAGATTGCAAGTGAAAGGATAGAAACTAAGAGAAGGAAAGTTTCCCTTCATTCTGACAATTTAAAATGCCTAATAAAGTGACATCCTCTTTCGTGAGGTGGTGAAACTTCCCTCACCAAAGATGTTCTGGATGGCAAAGCCTTATCCGTGGTACTTTTGAGTAAAGTTCTGTGTTTGTTAGGTTGCTGCAACATCTGATCTCTGAGCCTCTTCCAAACAGAAGATTTTTTTATTTCGTAACACACAACAATTAATTACTGCACTTTTACTTTTCATTTCCAACTCTGACTATGACTTATTTAATAAGGGGGGAAAGAAACACTTGTTCTTCCTCCTAACTTACCCTTAAAATCAAGGAGCAGTTCAACCTAACAACTAAAAACTAATCATATCAAAGGCAGAACAGAATAAAATTACAAAAAAAAAAAATTATTATAATAATGTAAACACATGAACCTATTTCATGTATGCTGGTATTTTATTCACCTTGCCAATGTTTGGAATGCATTGTCAATGCCTTCTTTTGGTCTGTGCTATAATTATAAAAATCAGACATCCTACTCTGTGGCAGGCACCATTCTGAGGGTTTTACCTATATTAATTATTTATTCATCTTAACCTAATTATGCCAATTACATTATTATCCCCAGGACAAAGTACCATAAAGGAGGTGGCTTATAAACAACAAAAATTTATTCTTCACAGATTTGGAGACTGGAATTCCAAGATGAGTGCCAGCTTGGTCAGGTTTTGGTGGGGCCTCTCTTCCCAGTGGCAGGTGGCCACCTTTCCCTTGTGTTCTCACATAGTAGAAAACAGTGAATAAGCTTTCTGAGGTTTGTTTTATAAGGGTGCTAATTCCATTCTTGAAGGCTCCATGCTCATGGTCTAATCACCTTCCAAAAGTCTTCCATCAAATACCCATCCCATTGGCGATTAGACTTCAACTTGTGAGTTTGGGAGGATGCAAATATTCAGCCCACAGCAGCCAGTTTATGTGAACAGTCTGTACTCAACTGTGACACCAGGGTTTCTAAAATGTCATCAAGCACCACAGAGTCACCTGGAGAGCTTTCTCCAAATTCAAAGTGCTGGGCCCCAACCCCAGAGTTCAGATTTAGTAGGTTCTGAATGGAAATCAAAATTGCATTGCCCAAGCAGTGTTGCTGCCACTGATCCAGGGGCCAAGCTTGAAGATCTGCCACCTTAGGATACTGCCTCTTCTACTTCATTTCTCCCATAGTCCCTTAAAGGACAAAAAGGAGCCGCTAGTGGCAAAAGTAACTGAAACTAGAGAGAAAAGGTCTGCAGTAGCAGGGAAAACAGTCAAATACTGAACTAAGCTTCCATGGGAAGTTCTCAAATTGTTTTGCTTAAAAGGGTGAAGAGTGGTCTTCAAAAATATAATAGATTTTCACCTATGTGTTGTTGTCCTGGAGCTCTATATGCAGAGAAATGTGATAGATTGACTGGATGAGTCTTGGAAATTTCCTTGTACTGCATGGAACTGGAATGAAACCATAGCCTAAGGCTCAATAAAACAAATGTTTTCCACAAAGCATTCTGATGGGGAACAAACTGAGTCCGTGAGAGAGAGCCAAGGGTCAAAATCAGGAAGTCAGACTCAGCTATTAATTTCAAGGGCAAGCCACAGTTTAAAATGTGTGATAAATCCGTATGTTCAGAAACACGTAAAATCAAAACAACAGAAAGAATGGAAGCTAAGTAAAAGTGAGAGGTAATTGCTAAAAAACGGGTTGAAGATGGGGCAATTTATTCATTTTGGCTATCTACACTATGGTGTCGGGGTGGGTTTTTGGTCCAGTGGGCAAGTCTGGAGTGAGGTTCATGCTTCCTGTTACAGTTATCTCATAAAGTATCACAACACCCAAGACAACCCACTGATGTATTGGAACAAGGAAGACCAGAACAAATCCCTCAGAGAGCAAGCTGTTTTAATTCAATCTAACTGAAAAAACACTAAAATAATAAATGTTGTACCTTGCTACTGAAATTTATCACATTTAAAGCACATCCAAGCTGCTTTTATTCTTTGCTGTTTATATAGCTTAGAATATCCCTTCTATCACTCCCAGATCCTTAGATTGCAAGCTTGTCAAAGCACGGTGGGATTAGAGTGATAGGGGCTATAGGCTCACATACAGAGGCAGATGGATTAGGAACACCTATCTTTTCAAAGAACCACAGATTTCACAAAAATGTAAACACATCATTACTTCCTGAAGAGTATAAGAAAGAGGTTAGTAAAATTAAAGTGAACCAAACCAGTCCTCTGATTTCTGTGTTATATTTAACAGTTAAATAGATTAGTCACAAAATATATAACTAATATACACTCACACACATATACACATGAATATATATAAATGTATATAATATGAAAGATATCAGAAATTTTCAACTCTAGTGCAATCAGTTGAACATATATTTTGTCAACAGAGTAATAGAAAGATCAAAGTAACAGAAATTTTTTTTCTTCTTTTTTGAGACAGAGTCTCACTCTGTTGCCCAGGCTGGAGTGCAGTGGCGCCATCTTGCCTCACTGCAACCTCCGCCTCCCAGGTTCAGGTGATTCTCATGCCTCAGCCTCCTAAGTAGCTGGGACTACAGGTGTATGCCACCACAGCAGGCTAATTTTTGTATTTTTAGTAGAGTCAGGGTTTCACCATGTTGTCCAGGCTCCTGGTCTCGAACTCCTGGTCTCAAGTGATTTGCCCACCTTGACCTCCCAAAGTACTGGGATTATAGTTGTAAGCCATCATGCCCAGCCAGAAAATAAAATATTGTCTAAGAGGAAAAATTACATTCACAAATAAGGCTTGCGTTTTCTTTTCTAAAGATACTTGAAGAAAACCTACAAATTTTACTTACTGGGATTGCATTTAGTGAGCACGTACTCTATTCCTGAAATTGATGCAAGCTGGGAACAAAGACAATTCAAGGACCATGGTCTGTAGTGGGGGACAGAGAAAACACAACTACAAATTATAGTGTGATATGTTTTATTATCGATAGCTTCAGAGGACACTTAAAAATAGAGAAGGAACACTTAAGCCAGGAAGGGATGGGGAAAGCTTCTTAGAGGACGTGACACTTGTCAACAGGAAGAAAAAGAGGGAAAGTCACTTCAGAGGGACCAGGTTTAAGACATGGAGTCTGACAGAGCTTGGCTGATCTGCATATTTCACAAGAAGGTTTGGACCTTGGAACATGAACTGGAACATAAACTTAGAATCTCATATTCGAGTTAATAAAAACAAAGTTGAGTGTCTTTTTAGTTAACTAAACTTTCCATTTCAATGAATTTGCATGCCTCTCATATGCAAATGTGGACCAGATATACTCTGCAGGAGCTATAGTACGCAATGTTCCTAAGATTTATCAGGTCTTTGCAAAAAGTCCTTTTTTGTTTTTTTTTTTTTCTTTTTCTTCTTAAGCATCTCTCAGTTCCAGTTACTATAAATTATACCCTGGGGAGAACTTGCATTCAATAATCCCTTAGAGAGGTGCATGCTCTTAAACTGAGCAGAGGGCCTAGAAGGAGCACTGGGCTGGTCATCGGAATGGCTGTATTCTAGTCTGCAAATAAACTGCCAATATCAAATGTAAGGCCCTAGACTTCCTTTTTCTGAACGGTTTCATCACTAAAATCTAAGCAATTTCTAAAGTCTTTTCTAATGATTGCAGCGCTAGGAAAGCCTCTATTTTGCTGTAGAATCATTTCCAGGCATTTTAACGATCTTATCTGACAAAAAGTCCTCCTTACTGAATAGTTGACAAGGTTTGTATTAATATCAAATTTGCTATTGAACTTAAGGCATACTTTTATTGTGGTGAGATTTAAATACCTTTTGAAAGGTGTCACTCTAATTTATGATTTTTTTCAGACATTAATCAATTTTATATAAAACGTCTAACAAATTTGGCCAGTTTTTAGCTTTTGAGCCAAATTATGACACCAGGTACAATATTACTATTAGCTGTTCTCAAGGACAATTTTAAATGAGATGTCACACTGAAGTAATGTTATGCCTCTGGGAAGAAGAACCTATTTTAATAATGGAATAGAATAAAAAGTCATTCACAGTGAGAAGAATGCCGTCTTATTCTAATATCTTAGACACTTTTTATTTTCAATGCTTTACTTACAGCACGCACTGGGGAAATAACCTAACTCCGGTACTCCTAGCACATGGATCTATAAATCAGCATAATATATAACTAACAGCATACACAGTTTGAAGCCAAACAAGAATGTTGATTGAGTAGCCAGTGCACCTTTTCATTTAAAGCAGGATTTTTTAACCTCAGCACTACTGACATCTAGAACTAGATAGTGCTTTTTTGGTGGGTTGGAGGGGGGTCTTAATTGTCTCTATCTTCTATATGCTAGTAGCACCTCCCCAATTGTGAACAGCAAAAATGTCTCCAGACATTCCCCAGTGACTCCTGGGGCACAAAACTGCCCTTAGTTGACAACCACTGATTCCAAGTATATATATTACATCTAGCTCATATAATATCTGTCTCTCTCTCTCTCTCTCTCTCTCTCACACACACACACACACACACACACACACACACACACACAATCTCTCTCCTATTATGTATGTTTCGTAAACATGCATGGTATTTTATTACAGATTCTTATAAATATTTTTACCGATTTTTTTAATATAGAGAAGGGGGTCTCACTATGCTGCCCAGGCTAGTCTCAAACTCCTAAGCTCAAGCAATCCATTTGTTTTGGCCTCCCAAAATGCTGAGGTTTCAGGTGTAAGCCACTGTGCCGCGCCTACTGTGTTTTATTACTTAAAATCTTCTATCTGGCCGGTCCTGGTGGCTCACACTTGTAATCTCAGAACTTTGGGAGACCGAGGCGGGTGGATCACCTGAGGTCAGGAGTTTGAGACCAGCCTGGCCAACATGGTGAAACCCTGTCTCTACTAAAAATACAAAAAATTAGCTGGGCATGATGGCAGGCACCTGTAATCCCAGCTACTTGGGAGGGGGAGGGAGGAGAATCACTTAAACCTGGGAGGCAGAGGTTGCAGTGAACCGAGATCGCACCACTGCTGCACTCCAGCCTGGGCAACAAGAGCGAAACTCCATCTCATAACAAAACAAAACAAAACAATCTTCTATCTAAGGGCACATTTCCACATTACAGTCACAAAATATTTGCATGATAGAGATGGGGGAGTTGCTACCTGATAAAGTGGCAAGAGCTCTGTCTTCTGTAGAGCTAAGGCATGTTTACACATCACTTCAAATGAGGACCTCTGGAGATGTATTGTGACCTGCTGCTACCACTTTTTAAACATGTTTACCTTTGTGTTCTGTTTTCAACTATGCCTGTCAGAGTAGTTCAACCCTCTACTACAAACAAAACAAAGATTTGACCCTTGTTGACTGCAATGTTTCTTAACTGCTTTAATTGACTTCCTTCTTTTTACTTCTTATTCATCTACACACATGTCCAGTTTATCTTTTCCTGATGATATCATTTTCATCTCTGCTAAAAAGCTCCTAAATATTTCCCTCACTCTTTAAAGAGAATATTGAACTCTAGTCAGAGGGTAATCTGAGAGACGCTTCTATGAGTCCAGTAGGATTCAAGTATATCCTTTTCCAACTCTCCAGCCCACTTCATGAGGTCAGTGTCCTTTCTTCTTTCCCTCTTGTCTTAATATTTGTTTCCAGCCCTTTGTCTTGGTGGCTCAGAGTCCTCCACTGTGACATCCATTCTGCTACTTAGTCTGTCCTTACAAACCGTGCAGACCAGAAATGTAAACCTGCCTACTCCAAAATATTTTCAATACTACAGTCCATTATGTTTCAACTCATTTCTCATTTTTCTTCAGCATCCATTGTAACTTTATGACTTTATTTTCCTTATGTGGAATTCTTGCCCCTAATATTCTCTCCCCACTTGCAGTCCCCTCTACACAGCTGGTATACAATAGTTGCAGACTCACCACTGCTTGATTTAAATAACCATACGATTTCAATGTCTACACCTGACAGAAGTCACAGAGAACAGCACTGGTTTTTCTGCAAAACCAGAAGTGGAAAATTACAACTTGAACACAGTTGTTATTTTTAAGGCCCCTTTGAGAAAGTGTTACAATGAATTCTGTTCATTCATGTGTACAAACTTACATAGCTGTTGTTTTATCAACATAAGCATATGTTGAAACATAGATTGCATTGTTTATTTATACATACATTTGTTTGTTTGGGGCTTTTGAAAAAATGGCATTATACAGTTCAACCATTAGCTTGCTATATGACCTTGTGCTAGTCCTTTAAACTATCTGAACATTCATTTCTTTATTTGTGGGGGAAAAGGTGATTATAAGATGCCTAAAACAACTTTAGGAAGTTGTACTTGTTCAGTAAGCAGTGATTGCCTTCTATCCATCCTTTCTCTTCTTTCTGGAAAACAGAATTCTAGGTTTGTTTAAGTATTGACTCCTTACCTCTGTAACCCAGGGGCGATGGCCCAGGCCCAGCTTAGCAGTTTATACTGACTGTTCTAAGCAATTATAATGCTCAACTTTTATTTATGTATTCATCAATAGGCATATAACACTGGGAGGAAGTCTGCTGAGAGCCTTCTGATACAGTTAAATCATTTCTGAAACAAAATTCCACAAAAGAGAATAATCGTTGTTTCCCATGAATATCCCATTTCTAGACAGTGCTTGGATCATTGGTGGCTTTCCTAAGACAGTGAGGAGAATTTCCATAAGGGAAAAAAAATCACACATCACTGATGGCAGAGAGTAGCAAAGGAAGGAAGTTGACATAAATGAGCTGCTGCATCAATACACAGTGAAAGCTGCCTGTGGCTGGTGCTGCTAGCTCTCTCCCCCCTCTTAGTATCCGCTCTCCCTTCTTCCGTTTAGTAATAAATTTCACTTCCATTTTATTAGGCCAAACATTTTCTCAGGCAGACATGGCCTTGAGAATGAGTCCTTGGAAATAGAATGTGAATAGAGCTGGCGCAATCTTCAGCTTTCATATTACCTCCCCTTTAAAAGGAAATCGCCTGTTTTGTACTTCTTGACACCTTCACCTATGGGCTGGAATATATATATATCTATCTAGTAAGCCAGAAATGAGCAAAGGAATGATGATAACATCATAAGATCTTGGAGTAAACAGAAAGAATTTTGGGGGGAATGACTTCACAGAGCAGAGCCACCTTTTTTTTTTTTTTTTTTTTTTGTGACAGAGACTCACGCTGTCCACCCAGGCTGGAGTGCAATGGTGTGGTCTTGGCTCAATGCAACCTCTGCCTCCTGGGTTCAGGTGATTCTCCTGCCTCAGCCTCCTGAGTAGCTGGGACTACTACAAGCGTGTGCCACCACGCCCAGCTAATTTTTGTATTTTTAGTAGAGACGGGGTTTCACCATG
>NW_012104698.1:3093071-3094116 GCF_000951045.1 Mandrillus leucophaeus | reverse complement strand
GAAGTGAAATAATGAGATAAAACTAGGACAAAATGAAAAGAAAAAAAAATCAGAGTTATTCAACAGATCTCATTAGTTTGTTTTTGTAAAGAACCCATGAACTTCAGGGAAGAGGAAACTTCATAAAATTTGATGATATGCAAAAATAATTAAAGAAATGATGATCAGAAAGGGAATAGTAAGCCACCAATGATAACTGCAGTATAATAAATGAGGTTATCCTAATCATCTCTCTACTGAAATGTATTAGAACTTTTTTAATTTTTATTTTTATTTCAATAGTTTTTGGGGTACAAGTGGTTTTTGGTTACATAAATAAGTTCTTTAGTGGTGATTTCTGATACTGTAGTGTACCCACCACCCAAGTAGTGTATACTATGCCCAATAGGTAGTCTTTTATCCCTCATTCCCCTCCCACCCTTTCCCACTGAGTCCCCAAAGTCAGATGTTGAAATGTATTAGAATTTAACAAACCCCAGCCAGATACAGTGGCTCATGCTTGTAATCCCAACACTTTGGGAAGCCAAGATGGGTAGATCACTTGAGGTCAAGAGTTCAAGACCAGCCTGGTGAAACATGGTGAAACCCTGTTTTTACTAAAAATACAAAAACTGGCCCGGGGTGGTGGTGAGTGCCTGTAGTCCCAGCTACTCTAGAGGCTGAGCCAGGAAGGTCACTTGAACCCAGGAGGTGGAGGTTGCATGATCTGAGACTGCACCACTGCATTCCAGCCTGGGCAACAGAGTGAGACTCTGCCAAAAAAAAATAAATAAAATAAAAATTAAAAAATAAATAAATAACAAATGCCATCATCTTAAAAGATTTGTAGATCTGAAAAGATATGAATTAAGGTGAAGTACTGGAGCACACCAATTGGCATCAACCAATATCACACTCTCAGGCTTTGTTGTGCCATCCTTGCAGGGTAAGAAATACCAAAGCCAAGACTAGCCTCACCAAAGGTGAGAGTCTTATAGAATATCCTCCCTTACATTAAGTTGGAATTCCAGGAATGAGCAAATATAAATATGACTTATCTTTCTCT
>NW_012104698.1:3082504-3089791 GCF_000951045.1 Mandrillus leucophaeus | reverse complement strand
AATGGTACAGCCAAATTTCACATCTGTGGACTGTGTGTTAATAAAAGTAAAAAAGCTTTCGCAGGACAACTAGTGGAAATTTATGTCCAAAAGGCATTTCAAGGTGGATTTAATCCAAATACGCTCAAGAAATGAAAAAAAAAATCATTGGGCTCACATTTTGAGATTTTCCAACTGTTTGTATGCCTTCATGAATAATGGAAATCGAAATGAGTGTCTGTAAATGTAGTAGAAAATCTAGGAAGAATTTAGAAAAACTTAAACAATTCTTCAAAGGGGCCAGTGCTGTGGGAAAGCTATTATGATTCAGAATTGAAGATCCAGGGAGATTACAGGAGTCTTTTGAATCACTGATGAGACAACCCAATAAGACACATGAAGGAACTAAACTAAAATTGTCAAGATAAAAGGTAACCAGCCCTTTTCAATGATAGAGGTGACTAGCCAGGTACAATCACCTGGTGTGATGGGGAAAACAATCTCAGAAGCTCCCTTTCATCAGCAGAAAAATAAGATGACATCTAGGATGCGTTCCAGCTGTGATTGTCTAGCACTCTATACAAGTGAGAGGGGCTTCTTTGCCCAACTTGTGTTTCAGCAAACAAAAAAATCAGCATTGATTATACCACAGCGTAGATTCTTACTCTTTGTGAAAAAAGCATTTTCAGAAGTAATCTAATCTGTCCACACGGCATACACTGAGATAGTTTCAGATTCACTATGTATGGAGAAAAATAATTCAATTAATTAAGAGAAAGCTATGAATGAGTGATGACATAGTTATTAAGTATCCTTATAGGTCTCATGTACAACATTATAGAAAGAAAAGAAAATTCCTGATGATCAGCTAAAACCATGTTGGAAAACTGTGAGACATAAAATGATGTTGCACTAAGAAAACACCCCCCTACTCTCTCCACACAAGCAACATAATTCTGTTCTAAATGCCCACAGTCTAACTTCTCAATCTGATGAGTCATCCGATTCCAGAAAGGGAAGAACTGCAACTTCTTGCTGTAAGTTTTCTGCTTAAACATTTGGGAAACAATAATGCATATAACATCCCAAATCCAATAACTCTGAGCATTGGCACACTCCCCCTATTCAAAATTTTGAATATTAAAAATGGCAAATATCAGAGTGCCAGGTATGTTACAGATGCATCCCTGTGTTTTACATGCATTATCTAATGCCAATGATTTAAAGGTTTTTTTTGGTAACTGCTGTTAAGGCAGTGATCACAGTCTTTCTTTTATCTATTATTTTTGTTTTGAGACAGAGTATCATTCTATCACTCAGGCTGGAGTACACTGGCACGATCTTGACTCAACACAGCCTCAACCTTCTGAGCTCAAGTGATCCTCCCACCTCAGCCTCCTAGGTAGCTGGGATTGCAAGCACACACCACCACACCTGACTATATTTTATTTTTAGTTTTTGTAGAGACTTAATCTCACTATGTTTCCCAAGCTCGTCTTGAACTCCCAAGTTCAAGTGACCCTGCCACCTCAGCCTCCCAAACCGCTGGGATTCACATGCATGAACCACAACACCCAGCCTAATACCACCGTTAATATCTTTATTTAATATATGAATGAAATGACTTCCAAACAGTTTGAAAAATCTTCCCACAATTATACAGGATATAAGTGATGATTTACTTATCAAATCCAGATAAACTATCTTCAAAGCATTAGCTTTTAACTTGAGCCTACCAGGTAATGGAATATTATACAATAATTATTAAATATCAGCAACAAACCAGGGGATAGAACATTACTGCATGAGCATTTACTTATGTCAAATAAAAAGAGAAAATAGTATCACCTTATGATTAACAGCTCTGCAATAAATGGCCTACTAAAGTAAGGTGAAAAGAGACAGTATAAAATATCAACAGCAGTTGTGTTAAAATATTATGGATTATTTCCTATATATTGCTCTGGTTTTCCACAATTAGCATATACCAATTTTTGTATTTCAAAACAAATATAAATGTCACAAATCATAAATTGTTGCTGAGTAAAAAAAACCATGAACCACACAAATATAACCCATCTCATGGAGAAAAGATAATATAGTGGAAAATGGCAATTGTTAAACTTCTAAGAATTAATGCCATTTAACTGTTAAAAGAGGAAGGGAGGCTGGGCATGGTGGCTCACGCCTATAATCCCAGTACTTTGGGAGGCCAAGGTGGGCAGATCACCTGAGGTCGGGAGTTTGAGATCAGCCTGACCAACATGGAGAAACCCAGTCTCTACTAAAAATACAAAATTAGCCAGGTATGGTGGTGCATGTCTGTAATTCTGGCTACTCGAGAGGCTGAGGCAGGAGAATTGCTTGAAACCGGGAAGTGGAGGTTGCCGTGAGCCAAGATCTCCCCATTGTACTCCAGCCTGAGCAACAAGGGCGAAACTCCAACTCAAAAAAAAAAAAAAAAAAAAAAAAAAAAAAAAAAGAGGAAGTGAAATAATGAGATAAAACTAGGACAAAATGAAAAGAAAAAAAAATCAGAGTTATTCAACAGATCTCATTAGTTTGTTTTTGTAAAGAACCCATGAACTTCAGGGAAGAGGAAACTTCATAAAATTTGATGATATGCAAAAATAATTAAAGAAATGATGATCAGAAAGGGAATAGTAAGCCACCAATGATAACTGCAGTATAATAAATGAGGTTATCCTAATCATCTCTCTACTGAAATGTATTAGAACTTTTTTAATTTTTATTTTTATTTCAATAGTTTTTGGGGTACAAGTGGTTTTTGGTTACATAAATAAGTTCTTTAGTGGTGATTTCTGATACTGTAGTGTACCCACCACCCAAGTAGTGTATACTATGCCCAATAGGTAGTCTTTTATCCCTCATTCCCCTCCCACCCTTTCCCACTGAGTCCCCAAAGTCAGATGTTGAAATGTATTAGAATTTAACAAACCCCAGCCAGATACAGTGGCTCATGCTTGTAATCCCAACACTTTGGGAAGCCAAGATGGGTAGATCACTTGAGGTCAAGAGTTCAAGACCAGCCTGGTGAAACATGGTGAAACCCTGTTTTTACTAAAAATACAAAAACTGGCCCGGGGTGGTGGTGAGTGCCTGTAGTCCCAGCTACTCTAGAGGCTGAGCCAGGAAGGTCACTTGAACCCAGGAGGTGGAGGTTGCATGATCTGAGACTGCACCACTGCATTCCAGCCTGGGCAACAGAGTGAGACTCTGCCAAAAAAAAATAAATAAAATAAAAATTAAAAAATAAATAAATAACAAATGCCATCATCTTAAAAGATTTGTAGATCTGAAAAGATATGAATTAAGGTGAAGTACTGGAGCACACCAATTGGCATCAACCAATATCACACTCTCAGGCTTTGTTGTGCCATCCTTGCAGGGTAAGAAATACCAAAGCCAAGACTAGCCTCACCAAAGGTGAGAGTCTTATAGAATATCCTCCCTTACATTAAGTTGGAATTCCAGGAATGAGCAAATATAAATATGACTTATCTTTCTCTCTAAATCATAAGCAATGAGAATAACATTTCGTCCTGATGCTAGCATGAGAAGGGAGAAGGAAGGACAAAATGTTCTTGAGAAGTTTTGCCAGCGTCTGACTTTTTGTTGGTTTATATATAATCTAGGTGGGCCAGAGAATTTCAAGTCATAAACTAATTTTAGGTAGTCCTAGAATGGCGGTTTCCCCAGACATCTAGCAAAATTAAACACTCATCTCTTCGTAAAAAGGCACATTAATTCCAGGCCTCAAGAAACTGGCACAAATTTCAAAGGAAAGGAACAGCACACAAAATGAAATAAGACAATATGAGAGAGCCTAGGAGAAAAATATAGAGAACAGAAAAAGGCATACACTGAATTTAAAATATTGAAAACATTGGATCAACCTTATAAAACAAAAGAAAGCTTACCAATTATGTAAGTAAGCAATAAAATTGAACATATGAGCAGGGAGAGGAAAATATAAGGTGCCATAGCAAATAAAAATTCTAGAAATGAAGAAAGTCAAATTTAATAACTCAATGAACACATTTGATGGTAAATTAAACAAAGCAGAAAAGGTAATTAGTGAACTGGAGTATATGTAAGCCAAGTATTCAGTTCAGAAAGACAAGACGTAGTAAACATAAGGAGAAGTTAAGGGATATATAAAATAGAGTAAAAGAAATTGAATAATTTCTAAAAGGAAAAGAGCGGGTAAAGATAAGGTCAGAAAAAATATTGAAAAGATTAAAACTGACAATTTTCTAGACCTAAAAGTCATTGATTATCAGTATTAAGAAACACAGAACTTTCCAACAAGGACAACTCAAAATAAATCCACAATTTGATACATCATAATAAACCAGAATAAAAAGCAGAAAAAAGAAAACTTTAAGAGGAACAAGAGAAAAATGAAACACTACTTTCAAAGAAACAAAAGTTTAACATCCAACCCCTCAACAGGAAAAATGAAAGCCTGAGAAAGTGGAATGACATTTTCAATGTAAAAACATCACAGAAAGCAAAACGCAAGTGCCTACTTAGAATTTAATTATCAGCAAAAATATTCTTCAATAATAAAGGGGAAATAAGGACATTTCAGACATATACACAAAAAAGTATTTTCCATCCTCAGACCTGCATTAAAAGTAATTCTAAATGCTTCAGTCAGACAGAAAATGACTCCAGATAAAAAAAGTTGTAGAACAGAACGAAGATCAGAAAATGAAGATGTATAACAATAAACATTGAGTGTATACAGCAAAAAATATAAACTTTTCTTAAATATAGTGCAGTGGCTCATGTCTGTAATCCCAGCACTTAGGGAGGCCTAGGAAGGTGGATCACCTGAGATCAGGAGTTCGAGACTAGCCTGTCCAACATGGTGAAATCCCGTCTCCACTAAAAATACAAAAATTAGCTGGGCGTCGTGGGAATACGTCTGTAATCCTAGCTACTCAGGATGCTGAGGCAGGAGAATCGCTTGAACCCGGGAGGCGGTGATTGCAAGTGAGCCAAGATCATGCCATTGCATTCCAGCCTGGGCAGAGTGAGACTCTGTCTCAAGAAAAAAAAAAATTGAAATATAAATGTATAAGAATATGCATATGCAAGACTATATAATTTAGGAGGATTAGGAAGAGAGTAAAAGATTTAAATTCTACAAAGTTTTTGTGTTATTCAAAAGGAAAACAATGGCCTTGACTGACATTAGAATTCGATAAGTTAAGGACACGTATTTAATAGTTATTCATAAAGTTTAGCCATAAAGTTTCAGAATTAGAGAACCTCATTACCACACTAGTAAAGAAGAAAACTGGTTAAAGCCATTCTCAAACAGTCAAAAGCAGATGAGGGAGAGAGGATGGGGAGAGAGAAAGAGAAACTTAGAATAGACAAGATAATTAGAAAGCACAAAATATCCAAATAAATCAATACTTATATTAACTATAAACACACAAGCTCCACTGACTAAAGGTCAGGGAATGATGATAGAAAAAAGACATACCAAACAAACAAAAACAAAGCATTCTTCACCATCAGAACTTCATTAAAGGAAACTAGCTTTTCAAGTAGAAGGAAAGATTCCAGATAAGAGGTCTGAGACACAAGAAGAAATTTTTAAAAAGCTAGCAAACGTAAGCAAACATTAAATATATAAAAGAGTAATAACAAACTGGAAATTAATTGACTAAGCAAAGAAACAAAGGTAATAACTTAAAATAATAGACTATAGAAATGGTGTTAAAGTGTTCCAACCCATGACATTAGGTAGGAGGAGTTGTTCCCACATCTTCCACTTCTTGCATTTTCAGGTGAGGATTCATTACATAACTTGTGCCTTTGTTTATGCCACTCCCTCCACCTGGTTATTTGTTCTTCCTTATCATCTTCAATTATTAAAATATTAACTCAAAATTTTACCCACGTGATGTATCCTTCCAAATTGTCCAAAATGACCTCTTCCTCACTCTGATGATCCTGTTTTAAATTCTGCCTTAATTTTGATTGCTCCTGTCTTAGATTGTTTGCAGTGACTATTTTGAATTCATCTTAATCTTGCTCAAAATTCTCAACATTTTTAATTATAAGCAAATATATCCATATACAAATGAGCTCATGTACATGCACAAATAAATCCTTGATTCAAATAAATTTCAGTAGCATGAATGTGTATCACTGATGCCTGCTAAGGGCTTCATTGTTGTTTCATCAGGTAAATTTACACAGCTAAAGTATTTATACTTAAATACATTACCCAAATCTTTTATTAGCTTACTATGTGCAAAAAATAGCAGGCAATAATACAGTATTGATATCATTTCTGTACAAGGGTTCTAAGAACAAACACATTTTATGGCTTCAAAAAAATGCAAATCAGGAAATATAGAAAAGCTGAAACTTGTTGTACTCTAAGCTCTTTGGAGCTCAAAAAAATAAGTTTTATCTTAGATTTGGTTCCAGTGAGTACTTAGGCTAGCTTTATGTAATTCAATGTCCTTACTTATTTCTAATGGAAATTTAGAAAAATTTCGATTTTGTCTGTGTTATGTCTTAATCTTTTTAACTCTTGAACAGGGGCTACAAAGAATAAAAAGAACACTAAAATCTCAAAATCATAACCTGAAGTTCTACCTATAAGTCAGATGAAATTATGCAAATACTGAATCCCAACTGATGAGGTCATATGGGGTAATACACCTGATTCTTTCAATCAAATCCTTAAAGGATTCTTAATGAAAATTAACCAGTCAAAGAGTAGCTTAAGGATCTCTTGCAGGATTTATTCAAGAATGATTTCCTAGAAGTCAGTAGTCTTTGAAATGGAGAAACGGACTAAAGAAGGGGGCCTATTAAGGTAGAAATAATTATGAAGGTGATTGGCAAAACAGACGCTAAATTATAAACACCAAATCAGTAGAATACAAAGCAACTGAAGCTTAAGAACAGATCATGAAATAATATTTTCTTTTTACTTCCTCGGAAGTCTTGCCTATGTGAACCACTCCTTGGTACAGTCACTGGAAAAAGTTTTCAGGAGTTTCAAAGATTAATTGGGTTATTACTTAGCTCAAAAGTATATATAACACAGTACACTTAGCACTACAAGATAATGATTCAGGATGATTCTCCTACGAATAGTTTTCCTTCAAATTAAACCTTTAATACTTACAACAAGTATTTCATTTGTAAATTGCCACTTCTCTATAAATGACCTGTTAAAATACGTCTTGAGGCCAGGCGCAGTGGCTCACGCCTGTAATCCCAGCACTTTGGGAGGCCGAGGCGGGCAGA
>NW_012104698.1:3068561-3082329 GCF_000951045.1 Mandrillus leucophaeus | reverse complement strand
AAAAAAAAAAAAAAAAAAATTCTTGAACCTCTTCCAGATTACTTAGCCTATGCTGAGTCATCAGGAAAACCTAACCTCTTAAGACATAGAGAGGTTTTGAATAAAGCAGTGTAGAAAATGAAGGATTTACTTTATTCTTAACTTTGTATCCCATATTCTACCTGCCATTTATGCCTATAATAGAGAGAATTGCTTAAGAAAAAGGAGAGTGACTGCTATCGCTATCACATCTCCCTGATCAATATTCTAAATTTTTCAAGATGACATACAGAAAAATAAAAATAATAAATATTAACATTGATAGGATTATCTTTTAATTACTCACTATCATAAGTATTATTTTAAAATCGGACTCTTACTGGATTCTAATTATTTATTCAATTATCATCTCTCTACAAATTACCTTTTGAAATTTTTTTGCCATAAATTCTATCATGCCTTATTCACAGTAAGTGGTGAAAAATTTATGTCAAGTAGGACTACTTTTGAAATTTCTTCTTTAAATACATGTAGTGACAACTAGGGGATTTGAGTTCATATAATGGCTCAAAGGCAAAGAAATTTGAAATTTCTTCAAGGATGCAAAAACTGAAATAATCTAACTTATAATTAAATATGAATAGATGCTTGTCTAGACCAAAACACCACAATAATCTTAACATATATTTGTAATACACAAACCATGAAATGCTTAAAGGAAACAAATGCATTTTGAAATTTTCAGTCAAACTTTATACCCTTATTTTCACAAATTCTAGATTCTAAAACTTAATTTTCTTCCTATATTTCAGCCTATAAACTCCCACATGTGGTCCTGATGGTGTTGTTCATGACATTGCTGATTATTCCATTGGTAACTGGGTAACAGCAAAATGCTAAATATGACGTTAACTGTTCCTAGGAATTTAGTAGAAACAATGGTGCTCAAGCCAAATCTTAAGATTTATGTTCCTGTCTTTTGAGGAATGAACTACAAAATGCTCACATCAAGAATAAAAACAGTCATAATTATTACAGCTATCATTTGTTAAGCCTTAATTATATACCAAATAATGTTACAAATTCTTCACATTTTCCAACGTAATATTTTTCCTTCTTTCTTTCCTTCTTTTCATCGTTCTTCTTTCTTTTTTCCTTCTTTTCTATCTTTCTTTCTTTTTTCTGAAACATGAATCTCAGACTATTAGTCTAGAGGTCAATAAGAGCTCTTATGAAATTTACATTCTTTTATAAAGAGTGGGATATGACAGAAAATAGTAATCAGTACGCACATAATTAAGATGATTTCAGATAGTGAAAAGGGCTTTTAAATCAATACAAGTTGGAAATGTGAAATTTGCTAGCAGTCATCTATTTGTGAAGGTGTATGTAAAGGTGGGATGGTTCTTCATATAGGCTTGCCAAAGAATGTCTTTCTGAGAGCAAATTATCCGAAGTGCATCCTATATCTGGCAAAGAACACAGGCACCTGGAGAAAGATATTTTTAGTAAGAAGGAACAGCAAATGAGAAGCTTCAAGGTGAGAATGAGCCTGACATGTTGAGGGGGAACAAGACCAATGTGACAAGATCAATACGTTGGGAGCAATAGTTAGGAATGTGTTGTAGAGTTTTGATGACCCTAGAACAACGTTTACATATTACTTCCAAAGTGATTATGTAAATCTTTTAAATCAAAATTACTATGGTTACTTCTGCATTTATTAATATTTATTGTTAGAACTTTTTTTTGTTTTTTTTGAGACAGTCTCGCTCTGTCGCCCAGGTTGGAGTGCAGTGGCGCAATCTTGGCTCACTCCAACCTCCGCCTCCCAGGTTCATGCCATTCTCCTGCCTCAGCCTCCCGAGTAGCTGGGACTACAGGTGCCCGCCACCACGCCCAGGTAATTTTTTGTATTTTTAATGGGGTTTCACCGTGTTAGCCAGGATGGTCTGGATCTCCTGACCTTGTAATTCGCCCACCTCGGCCTCCCAAAGTGCTGGGATTACAGGCATGAGCCACCGCGCCCAGCCCTAATACTTTTTAATTTATAAAACTCATTCATAAATGCTATCTCATTGGTCTTCACAACAGACTTGTAAAAATCTCTGCTGTGTAAATAAGAAAATTGAGTTTGAAGGACTAACCAAAAGTTTAGATGCTACTAAAGTTTAAACCAAGCACAAGAACCCAGGGTTTTGAACTTCATCTGTTCTTTCCTTTGCACAAATCCGCTCTTTTACTTTGAGTTCCAACTCAAAATACGAAGGATATGAAAACATTTGTTCGCGATTGATTTAAAGCTCAAGGGAATAAGATACAACAATCTATCAGTTTCACAAATACGAATATGCTTGTAACATTGATTCAAAACCAGATGATCAATATCTAGAAAATTCTTATCTCCACAGATTGCACAACCAGTATAAATTATGGGTAAAAACTACTTTTGGGATAAAATATTGTAGGAGTCTTTCTTTTGCACATATTGTAATTCAAAAAAGATGCCAGATTGCTTGGAACTTCAAGTATTGATGTTTTAATGAGTAGACTATTTTCTCTAGTGGAGCACATCCAATTAAATTTAGCATTCAGTCATTTGCTAAAGGGACAGTCTGCAGCTTCTAATTGATTCCACTTCTTCTTTGCTTTCCCCCTCATTCCCACATGCCAGTTTGATGACTTGTTTGTTTTTCTAGGAAGCACTGAATATCTTCTGGGGATACCTATTCATAGAAGAGAAGTCAAGGATCTCCCATATTTAATATTTATCTTTTTGTTTTCTCAAATCTGCCTAGACTTTCCTTTTTATTTACTGTTATTCAGGTTTTAAAATTTTGAATTCCAGCTTAAATTTCATTCTTCATTCACTCATTTGGTCCTTAATTCATCAAATACTTATTGAGTGCCTATAAGACATTGCATTAGGAATTAATGAACACCAGTGAATGACGCAAAAGTCTCCATCTTTCTGGAACTTTTATATATAGAGGTAAATTCTATGAGGTAAAAACCAGGGAATTATACAAAAGGGGCAGGAGGAGCATGATTATGGATATGGTGGTTACAAGGGCATCCATAGGGCAGTAACATTTGCACATGTCGGTAGCATTCCCACAAAGGGAAGCAAGATGGATAAAGATGTTGAGAAATAATATTCCAAGTAGGTATTTCAGGAAATGTAAATTGCTTTGGCAGAAATGAACTGAGTATGTCACAGCAATGACAAGAACACCAGTGTTTCTGGATAGTAATAAGCAAATGAGAGCAAGGTTGAGATTATGATCAGGGAGGTAAAGAGATGGTGGAGACGGGCAGGCTACAGGCCAAGGTCTAGAAACTGGTTTTAGACTTAAAAATTATGTGGCCTGATAAAACCTTTATGCCACCTTTCTAAACTGAAGAAGTAAGAGCAGCGAGGGAACTCTAAAGTTTCAAATCCCGAAGTTGTAATCTGATAAGCCTGCATAGATGAGGCATAAATAAAGTTTAGTCAAATGGCTCCTTGATGAAAGATTCTTTTTCAGAATGTCTTTTGTCACTTCCTTGGAAATCACAGACCACCTTAGAAAGATATGAAACAGAATCCACACCGAAATTTTCACACCTCTGTAATCCAGCCATTCACAATAAATTCCTTATCCAACAATGTCAGAGGTTAGAATAAAAACAAATCATACAATAACAGTAAATATACTTGTTATTCATTCTCTTTCTGCTTTTTATTCAATTTTGCTTGCTTTTTATCAAAATTTATGTACATGGGTTTGGAGGGTCTTTTAAGTATACTTACCTCAGCCAAGTTAATTCTCTTCAAGCCTAAAAATGAAGAGAAAAATAATATGCGTTGGAAGGTGTGGGTGTGCTAAGTGAGGCAGACTCTCTCCAAAACTCCAGGTGGGACACAAAAAAGCAAATTTCATAGACCGTACCACTTCCGGAGTCTGACGTGTTTTGAAAGCGCCCCACAAAGCAGTTTAATACAATCCATCAGTGGTATAATTACAGCACAATCTACAGCACAATAAAATAAACCTATAAACCTTAATCCATTTCCATACAAATATCCTTACTAATGAAATCAGGAATGATGAATAAGAACTATGTACAATGGCAGGCTCTGCTCAAAAAAGGCTTCAGTTCTCCACAAGTTCTCCACAGGTCTCTCAAATATTATGCCATTTATGCAATTACAATCAGCTACTATTCTTAGGGGTTAAAGGCCTCTGCAAAATAAATGGAGATACTGCTTCAGAAAAGACTGCTCAATCAATCTAGAAATGTTTCTGCTTGTTCGTGAGGATGGCATACTCTAATCTGTATAGCAGACAGCAGAGTTTCATTAAAAATCATGATTTCACAGCTCATTACATGATTGTCACATGAATACATCTTGCCCCAATCTTGATGGGCTGAGCTTTGTATTTCTTCTGGGTAGTAACCACTACATCCTACTAGAAAAGGGAAGCAGAACCAGCCTCTGGTGGTAGTTTTGAGAAGAGTGATTGGAAATATTGGAAATAATTTAAATCTTCTAACCAAAATGGTCTCCCTTCAGGAAATAATAGCATCTAAAGGCAGGACCAAGAGTGGTGGGTGAGTGGCTGCATAGAATAAGAGGAAAAACCAATACAAATCATGAGGGCCCAGGTCTTAATTGACATGGAATCTGTCGTGAATATCACTTAAAATCAGCACATGTCTCCTTGAAAGGATGAGGATTCCCATCTCCACCCCCAATCAGGGTATAAACCCACATACACTAGCTTATAAGTAAAAATATTTCCCTTCATTTGGAGGTCAATAGTCAATAAAAATGCCCACGTATGTTTTCTAACATGGAGTGACTTCACATGGAAGGCATTTAGTTACGTATTTGTTAGTTGCCCAATTCCTGCTTAATTAGACAAAATTACACAGTGTGAGGACACCTGCAACAGGTCTGCTACAAGAAAATCCAGACAGTTTAGGAATGTCTGAGATTGCCTATAGCTGGGGAAACAGTATTAAAGAAGAGTCTGACTATGAGGCAAGAGTTACAGAGAGAGAGAGTAAATGATGTTTTGTTAAGTAGGAATGAACAAAGGCAGGATGGAGTGTAATACAAAAAAAATGAAGGCAAGCAAGGCATTCAGACAGGAGACTGAATTTCCCTCTAGGTGCTACCTAGACTGACAGAGCCAGCTGCTGATGGAGATAGTGTAGAATGTGTCCACAATTGGAACCTAATTTAAAACACAAAGCAAATTCCTGTTGCAAGGGTTGCGCTTACAGCATTCACTAAGTGTCCAAAACGGGGCAAGAATATATATTTCCTACCCAAATGAAGCCAGAGCTGCTTCTCACACAGTCTGATGTGGCCTTGTCTTCCAGGGAAGATTTCTGGCCTCTGAGATTCTCGACAATGTAGCCTCTTCCTTGGATTGTGAGGAATCTTGTCAGCAAGCTCATCCCCCACACCGTAGAATATTTGGGGAATTCCAATAAGCCACTCATTTCTCAAGATCATTTACTGCCACTTTCTGCAAAATTCTTGTATCAAACTCACAGACCTATAGTAACTGCAATGGGAGAGGCATACCCTAGATGTGGTACCCAGTATCTGTCAGCGCTGAAAGCTATTTTGGAAGGTCTTATGCTTAAACTCTTAAAATCAGCGTGGAAAGTGTAAACTTGGCAAGATGGAAATGATGGTTTAAAACGTGGACATTTAGGATAAGATAGAAACAGAAGGGAAGACCCACGCCCGTAAATGAAGGTCAAGAACTTAAGGTCTATAGACCTCTGTGACGTGTGGATTATTGTATGCATTTTGATAATCTCTCTTTATCTTTAATAATTGCTTGGATACCTGAAAGAATATTTTGCTGTGTAATACCCATAATTTCAAGGACATTCTCTCCCATCTTGCTTATCTACATAGAAATCAACCTCCCCTTTAAAATTCAGGCATTAGTGCTTTCCTTCCCCCTTGACTTTCGTGGGATGGGATGTGAATCATGCTTTTAGCGTGGGTTCTTTTTTTACAATGTGTACATCTCAGATACTCATATACGTTGGTGACTTTGCCAAACAAATTGCTTGTTAGCCTGACTTCTATCTTCCTTATTTTCATCCGCTCAGCAATTAGCATTGTTCTTGGAAGGTAGAGAATTCTAAGGAAATTTGTTAAATGTACTTGGAATTGGACCACCTAATGCACACACTCATCACTTTTTAAATCCCATTTCTGATAGTCACAAGATTGCAAACACCAAATTGCTTTTCTGATCAATGAAGGAGGCTCTGCTTCCTTCAGCAAATTTGTAACCCAATAATCCTGACCATTCACAGTTGGAGAGCATTCTACCACTTGTGATTCTTTCTGATCTCTAACTCATGCTCACTGGGCGCATTCCCTGTCAACCTCACCTTAGTCTTCTTTTTATTCTCTTTCCCCTACAAAGGTCTCAGCAAGTAAGGGTGTTAAGACTGTCATGAAAAATAAAGTATTATACTACATTCTCAAGGACTTTCTATTACTATGATATAATAGAGCTGTCCTGTCTCCATCATGAAAGGTTGTTTTCTTTTAAGGATGTTTTCACAAATTTTAATTCAATTATTAACTTTTCAGGTTAAAAATATACTAAGTAAGGCCAACAAATGTGTTACATAAATCGAACAATTTATGTACTAAGTAAGGCCAATAAAGGTGTTACATGCATAGGATAACATTGATAATAATACTGATACTAGTATAAATTTAAGCTTGTGAAATTATTCAGTTCAAGTGCAAAACAAAAACAAGAACAAAGGTGGCCCAGTTGGTAAGAAAGACAGACTAGGGAAGTTTTCCATTTCTCTAGGACCAGAGGCTCGAGATTTGCCTAGGAATACATTTTGTTATTAAGTTATTGTATTACTTGGATTGCATATCTGTAGAGACATTATGTGGCTATATTTCTATACAGAATCTTTCATTTAAACTCTGAAGTCATACAAGTCCTAATGTCATTGAGGGATCACCTATGCTATAAGGATTCCAGACAGACACTTCTGTGACTATCCCTAAAATAAGGAGGTTGGCCTGATACAATCTAGTGTTTTCCAACCCTAGCATTTTACAGTTCTCCGCTATGGCACTTAGTGTACTTAATTGAGATAATAAAGAGTATTGTAATCAGCATCACCAGAAAGTTTTAATTATTATAATAGTGCCACCAGGAGTGTCTCTTATCTGTATTGTTTTAATTCTTACATGGAGGTCTGTGTTTTTTCTATAAATGATATATTTTCCTTTATGGATGGATAAATATTACAAATAATGACCAATAACTTCAGAAGGCAACCATTAAAGGCACTTCCAAAAAAGGATTCTGCACTTAGAATTCCAACACAGAAGCTATATTTATGGTTCCTGCATAATAAGGTAATGCAAAGCAGCCTACAACAATTTATGTCCTGGCATCTCTGCCACCATGCCCTTCCTAAGGAGCAGAGCTATCAGAAAGTAAGAATTTCATATTTCCACAAAGATATTCATTACATATTGCAGCTTTATGCCCCAAATTCTCCTCTGTTTAAGTATGTGGTTATCAAATTGAGTAATTCACATGTTACTGTAGATTATTTGGGTAAATATACTATTTATTCTAAGTATATAAATTCTAAGTAAAATATATATATTCTGTAACTATATAGAATATATAAAAATATACACAAATAAATATATATATAATATATATAAATTCTAAGTATATAAAGTATATATATTCTAAGTATATAAAGGATTTCCTCAACACACAGCCAAAGTGGATTTAACATATTCTCACTATAAATTCATGATTACATACACAGTCACTCACATATTTAAAAGATATGAATTGAGCACTGACGATAGGCCTGGCAAGGTAATAAGCTTAGCAGATACATCAGAAATCATAATACTGTATCTTTGATCAAGGGACATACAAGATATAAGGAAAACTTAATTGATATTTTTCATTAAAGATACATTGCGTGTGTGTGTGTGTGTGTGCACTCACATGCATGCATGTACATGTGTTTCCTGAGGGTGCATCACTGTTGTGTAATGGCAGAGTGAAAAGTTTTGCTGTCATATGACTTAATGTTTGATCAATAACACCACTTTTAGCTAAATGTCCTTTTCTTTCCTTTTGTTTTTTGGAGACAGGATCTCACTTTGTCACCCATGCTGCAGAGCTGTGGTGCAATCTTGGCTCACTGCAGCCTCCGCCTCCCAGGATTAAGCAATTCTCCCACAGGCGCCCACCACCAGCCCAGCTAATTTTAGTATTCTTTTGTAGAGACAGGGTTTCACCATGTTGCCCAGGCTAGTCTGGAACTGCTGAGTTCAGGTGATCCACTGCTTTGGGCTCCCAAAGTGCTGGGACTACAGTCATGTGCCAACATGCCTGATTTAAATGCCCTTTTCTTTTTTTTTTTTTTTGAGATGGTCTTACTCTGTCCCCCAGGCTGGTGTGCAGCAGCTCATGACAACCCCGCCTCCCAGGTTCAAGTGATTCTCCTGCCTCAGCCTCCCTGGTAGCTGGGATTACAGGTGCATGCCACCACATCTGGCCAATTGTTGTATTTTTAGTAGAGACGGGGGTCTCACCATGTTGGCCAGGCTGGTCTTGAACTCCTGACCTCAAGTGATCCTCCCACCTCGGCCTCCCAAAATGCTGGAATTACAGGCATGAGTCACCACATCTGGCCTTTTTCTTAAATAATCAACATTTGGAGTCTATACTACAAACGGAATATAAAGATGGCTAAATGGGATGGTTTTACATGTAAAACATGTTTATATAATACTTGAGACATCACTATACCTAGGATGCAAACAAAACACTTTTTATTTAATAATATTCCTAACGTGTATACATTTTCATTTTACCATCTTTTCTCAATCTTTATAAAATTCACATTTCAGCTTTAATGTGTTATCTATTCACAACTTATTGTTTGCCTCATGGGCAGAAATGACATTCTTGTTATTGATCAGCTAGGGTCACTAAAAACAGTTCCTCATGCCATATCAAAGTGTTGTTTATCCATCTAGGGAGCTTTATAGCAATTGCCTAAAAACTGAAAAAGATATGTGAGTAATGACAGAATGCCAGCTGCCCGTTTCTCACTATGAAACAGGCAGAATGAAGGATATCCAGGAAACTAACTCAAACAACAAAAAGCCTAAAACTTGTCATGCTCAGCAGTTTACAATCTTTTTAATGAGACTGCTAATGCCTTTACTCAAGAGAAGACAACTTTTGATGAGGGCAACCTAAGATCTATTTAAAATCAATAACATCTGTGACTTTACTCTTTGAATATGAAGTTTGTAAATGTAGAACAATTGCTGAAAGTTATATCAATTACACATGAATACAGAGAAGATGATACACTGAATCTACCCCCCTCCCCAATCCCTGAAACAAGTCACTTGAGCATGAAAGTCAATTTACATTTTTTTCTATTCTAGAAATAGAATTTTCATTTTGTGTCATATTCATAAAAAAACTCATATATAACTCAGCAGGGTACTCACATGTGCTTAGAAACAATATTAGGTATGGGAATTACCTTTTGTATCATAAAGACAAAATTACTCACTGAGAAATAAGATTTTAAAGGATCTTCAGGAAGCAAAGGAGGAAAAAAAAATGATAGAGAATTTCATCCGATACTGGAACAGTTGTACTGCTCATCCGCAGGCTTCTCATCCCTCCTGTATCAATTTTACATCTCTACTTAGATTCTCTTCTCTCCCAGGAGCACGAGAAGCTGTTAGATTTTAATGAAGACATGTTGCGGAGGGAGCAGTGGGGTTACAGATATGAATTCAAATCCTGCAAAGTGTTTCTCAGGAACAAAGGCATGGAAGATTTGGTTTAAAGGGATTACGAATGCAGGTGCAATTAAAGCAAAGCAAATTTATTTAATATAGTACTGTAAGCATGTACTGTTATTATAAAATCTTCAAAATTATATTCTGCTGATTGTGTAATATTTTATCAAGTAAAAATGCCATAGGCTACTTAACTAGTTCCCAATTAAAGACATTTATGTTTTTTCTTTTCTATTTTTTACTGTAGGGAAACATGCTGCAATAAAACTTGTACTTAATTGCTTCCCCTTTTCCCATACCCTTTCTGTATTCGAATATTTTTCTTGGTTTATGTTCACATAAGTATATTTATTAGGTCAATATTTGTTAATATTTTAAGCTCTTATTTATATTGCCAAGTTGCTTACCAAATGAATTTTTAAATGTAGCTCTGTAAATGAGTGGTTATTTCACTGTATTTTTGCAAGCAATGGCTATACGATTATAATTTTATTGTAACATGACTGGTATTCACAGGTGGTGAGATGGTGAGATGGACCCAAAGGTTAAAATTTTTCAATGGCCCAATCATTTCTACTGAAATGTTGGTGAAATGTGGTCATAGTGGAGAAAAATCTTGTATGAGCTTCCAGCAAATTTCTGGGGCTTATTTTTTTTTATTATAATTTAAGATTGAGGTAGATAATAAAGCCAAATGTCTAAAAGATCACTTGATCATTTGACTGTCTTTGCCTTTTTAACCTGTTTTCTAATCCAAGGAAGTATTATCAAAAGATTATTAGGAACTGAATACAATGTGGGAAGCATCTCTGAGTTTGTCAGGGCCGGTTTAAAATATGTGTAGACTTAATTCAGAAAGAAACCTGAAAATCACTTTTATATGAAGCTGTTATATGCCTACGCAGTGTTGTCTTTCACATGTTCCCTAAAGAGTTATCAGATACAGACATGTTATTAGTGACAGCATGTGTCAATTCATGACAATAAAATGCCTGCTTAAAAAATCACAAGCACTCCTATATACCAACAATAGACAAGCAGAGAGGCAAAACATGAATGAACTCTGATTTACAATTGCTACAAAGAGAATAAAATACATAGGAATACAGCTAACAAGAGAAGTGAAGGACCCCTTCAAAGAAAACTGCAAACCCCTGCTCAAGGAAACCAGAGAGGAAACAAACAAATGGAAAAAAAAAAAAAAATCATGCTCATGGATAGGAAGAATCAATATTGTGAAAATGGTCATACTGCCCAAAGTAATTTATAGATTCAATGCTACTTCCATTAAATTACCATTGACATTCTTCACAGAATTAGAAAAAAACTATTTTAAAATTCATATGGAACCAAAAAAGAGACCGTAACTACCATTGACATTCTTCACAGAATTAGAAAAAAACTATTTTAAAATTCATATGGAACCACACAAGAGCCCGTATAGCAAATATAATCCTAAACAAAAAGAACAAAGCTAGAGGCATAACACTACCTGACTCCAAACTATACTACAAGGCTACAGTAACCAAAACAGCATGGTATTGGTACAAAAACAGACACACAGACCATTGGAACAGAATAGGGAATTTAGAAATAAGACCACACATCTACAACCATCTGATCTTTGAAAAACTTGACAAAAACAAGCAATAGGGAAAGGATTTCCTATTAATAAATGATGCTGGGAGAACTGGCTAGGAATATGCAGAAAATTGAAGCTGGACCACTTCCTTACATCTTATACAAAAGTTAATTCAAGATAGATTAAAGAGTTAAATGTAAAACCCAAAACTATAAAAACCCTAGAAGAAAATCCAGATAGTACCATTCAGGACATAGGCATGGGCAAATATTTCATGATGAAAACATCAAAAGCAAATGCAACAAGAGCAAAAATTGACAACTGAGATCTAACTAAAGAGCTTCTGCTCAGCGAAAGAAACTATCATTAAAGTGAACGGACCACCTACAGAATGGGAGAAAATTTTTGCAATCTATCCATCTTACACAGGTGGTATACCAGATACCAAATACCATTTCTGGTATTTCTGGTGGGGTCAGGGGAGGGAGGGCATCAGGATAAATAGCTAATGCATGCTGGGCTTAATACCTAGGTGATGAGTTGATAGGTGCCGCAAACCACCATGGCACACATTTACCTAAGTAACAAAACTGCACATTCTGCAAATGTATCCTGCAACTTAAAATAAAATACAATAAAAATTAAATACAATACCTGTTTAAACATTAATATTACACATATACCCAAAGTCAGTATGGTTTAAACACAAGTTTTGATATTACATAAATCTCTGTACAAAATATGATTCACTGCATACTGGCTTTCTAGTTTTGACTGAATCCTTTAATGTTCCCAAAACTATGTGTGAACATGTCTAGTACATGGTACTTGCATAATAATAAATGAGCAAAGCATGAGGAGTGGGACAGATAATTCAACTGACGTTTCTTATGGTTGTTTTTTATTTTTATTTTTTTTAGAAACAGAGTTCTGCCCTGTTGCTCAGGCTGGAGTGCAGTGGTGCGATTACAGTTCACTGCAGCCTCGACCTCCTGGGCTCAAGTGATTCTCCCTTCTTAGTCTCCCAAGTAGCTGGAACTACAGGTACATGCCACCACACCTGGCTGTTTTATGGTCATTTAGTGAAATCAAATCAAACAGGAACTCGTCTAATTGTGCAGGACAGTAGTAGTTATGAGATTTAACACAGTGGTAATGTCATATCCTCAAGTATAATTGTCACAAATGTAGGCAAAGGCCTGGAATTCATATGTAATTGGAGGCTACTGAAAAATAAAGAATATAATTAGCAACTATTTCAAACGAGTTCTGTAGCT
Organism: Mandrillus leucophaeus; assembly: GCF_000951045.1. Lineage (NCBI taxonomy): Eukaryota > Metazoa > Chordata > Mammalia > Primates > Cercopithecidae > Mandrillus > Mandrillus leucophaeus. Next base: position 3,069,638 of record NW_012104698.1, on the reverse strand, counting down.
GCCATCCCACATATTCCTGGGGACTACTTTAGCAACTAACAATGGGATCTTTGAAACATTCTTTGGAATGACTGACAGATGAGTCTGACAAATATAATTACATTGAGAAAGTAAGGTCTTAATTCTCAAGAAAAATAAGTTGAAGAGTTGAATGCTAGGAGAAGAGAAACTGGTTCAGCTAAAAAAAGGCAATGGTGAAATGAATTAGTGCATCAAAGATGTATACCTCATAATTTCCAAAATCTGGAGACCAACTAAAATTTTATTGGGCCCAGAAATCTCTTTGGTATAGTATGTGTGACTCTGCCATGTCTCTCATACAAACTTCCTTTTTGGTAAAAGAAAAGTAGGAATTATGAGTAGCAAAGAGTCATTTCTTGTACAACAGAGATGAAAAAAAGGAAAAAATATATAAGTAGAAGATGAAGTAGTCTTTTATCTGGTAGCCTTAAAGCACCTAACCTGAGCAGTCCAATAAGAATAAACTGAAAATGTAACATCCAAGTGTACTCATCTGATGACTCTAGTCAAATATTAAAGGGTCTTCATTCATTCATTCATTCATTTATTCAACCCTTATTGAGGGGCTGCTATGGGCCAGGTAATATAATGCGTTAGAAATTCAGGTATGACATATAACCTTCAAAGACTCTCATAATCTCATTGTGGGGAAGACCAATAAGTAAAAGAAAAATCCCAAAACAGTGAAATTAGTGCTAGGATCAATGATTTTAGAAAATATCAGTGTAGGCCGGGAGCAGTGGCTCACGCCTGTAATCCCAGCACCTTGGGAGGCTGAGGTGGGCAGATCACGAGGTCAGGAGACCGAGACCATTCTGGCTAACATGGTGAAACCCCGTCTGTACTAAAAAAATACAAAAAATTAGCCAGGCATGGTGGCTGGCACCTGTAGTCCCAGCTACTCGGGAGACTGAGGCAGGAGAATGGCGTGAACCCAGGAGGTGGAGCTTGCAGTGAGCCGAGAGAGAGCCACTGCACTCCAGCCTGGAGGACACAGCAAGACTCCATCAGAAAGAAGAAAGAAATAAAGAAATAAAGAAAGAAGGAAAGAAGGAA
>NW_012104698.1:3055301-3068386 GCF_000951045.1 Mandrillus leucophaeus | reverse complement strand
TGTAAGTAGTTGAGTAACCTTCATGGGACTTCCATTTTCTGTGAAAATAAGAAAAATTTCAGCCAAAATTTACAGAGCCCCTATTATATGTAAGGAAGGTAAGAGTCTTTCCACTGAAGATGGTAACAGTCCCCACACTCGATAATGCTGTAGACATGAGGGGCAGGCAAATGTACTCTGTTAATTATTTTTAAATATTTTCTATTTTACTGTACAGATATGTGTGAAGCATATAATCGAAGAATAGAATGCCTTCCATTTTTCTCAATCAGACATTGTATGGAGTCATGCCATGATTCTCATCTCTCTCTACAGAATTTGGCTTCCTTTATCAATGATGTTCAAATGCTGTGTCAAGAACTGAACATGATATGCTATGAGAGACCCAATGTCCCCACATGCAAAGGAGATGTAGTAGAAGAGGGAGCCAATGATGTTAAGCTGAAAACAATCCCGGACAAGTTAGCCAAGACTAGACCATTGTGTTTTTGTTTTTGTTGTTGTTTTTGTTTTTGTTTTTGTTTTCCTTCTGGATACTCTGGTTGCAAGGGAAGAAAAAGGAGATCCTTCCTCTAAGACTAACATGGTTTTAGAAAACATTTTAAACATGCAATCAATTTTATGTATTCTAAAGACAAGTGCAAGTAGGGCTCTTGTTGTCTTTCCTTCTCTTATAGTAATTAAAGTCACAATATGAAACTTCATCTGTCCATTTTTTCCTCTGCTTAAAACTTCATTAAAGCACACAGGCTCAGTAGAACACATCCCACTGGTGCTACCCCAGTAACCTTTCCTCGTCTGTCTGGTGCTCTGCCTTTCCCTGCTCTTGCATCACTCAGATGCCATCCTCACTGGCACTGTTTCTAAGAGTCAACCTCAAATCTCTAGCCTAGAAAGTGTTGCTGATGTCCTGAGGCTTTTGTAGGGATCTTTTCTCACTTTAAATAATACATTATGATATTTCTGTCCATAGGTACTCCTGGGCCTATGCAGATGGCACTATCCTTCTGCTCTACTTAGAAAGGAGAAAAAGAATCCTGCAACAGTCGTTGCTGCCTTGAGTGAGACTTCATTTCTCTGGGTGCTCTCTCTACTTTACTATGAGTAAACTGTCTTCCATTGTGCACTGCTATATGGTCCCCTTAGCTCATTTGTCTTTGCTGTGGTCAGTAGGATTAGAGAAGTCATAGGTCTCCAAAGCTGGTTAGACAAGGAAAATTTCATTTCATTTTATTTTTTTCAAGGGATAATATAGAATTTCTGTTAGAGTCACCTATTACCTGCAGAGGATGATGGCAGGTCACTTATAGGTGATTGTTCATGAGCTGGCATCTGAGAGGGCATTTGAATAGTAAGATCAATGGAGTTCGATGAAGACTTGGTAAAATTGCGCTCAGATTAAACAGTGGCATAAAAAGCCAATATTATTTTTGGCTTAACTTTTAGTTGTACAACGTACAGAAGAGAGGTGAGAGGTCTAACTCTACTCTTAAACAATCAGTATCTCCCTTGGACTATCTATCAAATACTCTGAGAACTACAGAACAATTTTGGCCCACTGTTGTCATGTCCAACAGAGAGACATTAAGATCCAGAAGTGTCTTTACAACACTTTCATGAGGACAAATTGAAGAAATTAAAAATATTACACCTGGACTGAGTGCGGTGGCTCACATCTGTAATCCCAGCACTTTGGGAGGCAGAGATGGGTGGATCACCTGAGGCCAAGAGTTCAAGACCAGCCTGGCCAACATGGTGGTGAGACCCTGTCTCTATTAAAAATGAAAAATCCAGGTGCAGTTGTGTGCAGCTATAGTCCCAGCTACTCAGGAGGCTGAGGCAGGAGACTCACTTGAAGCTGGGAGGTGGAGGTTGCAAAGAGCCAAGATCATTCCACTGCACTCTAGCCTGGGTGACAGAGTGAGACTCCATATAAAAAAACAAAAAACAAACAAATATCACCTGGAAAAGTCTCAAAGCAAGCACAATGGTTGAGTCTTCAAATATTGGAAGGTTTGAGGTTGGAAGAGGAATTGAAATTATTTGGTGTCCCTGATGAAAAATTGTGGAACTTCTTCTGTCTCTCAACAAAAAGGATTTTCCAGCAAGTAGAAATGTGTGCCTCAAGAGGGTCTGAGTTCCTCCTAGTGATTGCAGACGTGGAAGTGGGCAGATAGTGGATTTTCAAATTTTAAGTAACTGTTGTGGTCATTATATGACCTTAGTATATTTGGCCCTGGAATTCTATCACTGTATAATTCTAAGCAATCTGATGTTATGATGAGCTACACTCAGATGATTAAATGAGATCTTTCTTCCAAGGCTCTTTTCTAGCTATCAGCACTACTACTACCAAAAACTCTGCCTAGCAGTCCTGAAGAAGTAGACCCTGAGACTAGGATTTGAGTGCAAGTAATTTGTTTGGCAAGTGCAGAAAGCATTGACAGGAAATGGAAAAGAGAGACAAGGATGGAACACAGTGGGCACCTGGAGCCTAATCTCAGAAGGAATGTCTGAGAAACCGTGTAAAACTCAGACTTCACATGTCTCCCATTAGTGAGAGATCTGGGGTATTTGTACATCAACTGCTAGCTGTCACAGGTTAAGCAAGGATTGCTCCAGAATGGTGTTCGTTCCCTGGCACTTTTGGCATGTAGGCGAGGTAGCTCTCCATGGTACTGAAACAACGCACCGGCCCTGATAGGCATATTCTGGCCAGTGGGAGATAAACAGAAATCAATGAAAGAGTGAGATCTGAGAATATCAGCTAGGTAACATCAAGTCTTCCATCTCTCCTGTTCCATATCTTCCCTTTGAAAGTCTTAGATTCTAACTTCCAGAATGAACCCATTACTCAAGGAGGAGCTAATATTAACTCTCACTGCAGTTGTAGTTTTCCTGAGTGTAGTCACTCCATTGTCTGGGTTTAGCAAGCCACACCTAGCATTTTGTGACCAAACAGGTACCAAGTATTCATGCATTGAGGAATGATGCTCAAGAAATGGATTCAAACAATCATAGTCCTCGGAGAGATACAAATAAAGATATCTTAAATTCTTGTAGTCACCAATTGAATTTGTCTGCGAAAAAGGTGTTTTGAAATGATTTCAACTAAATCAAGTCTAGTTGCACATAGAAACCAGCATATATCTAAATTCAAGAAAGACGCGCTAACTACAAGAAGTAAAATTTTTCTTTTAAGATCAAAATATTCTGCATAGAATTTTATGCAGAATTATGATTCAAAGAAAGTAGGTAATTTCCTGTTTTTTAAAAAATAAGTAATTTTGAATACCTAGTGCATACATTTATATGTAGCAATTGCCAAGATCACAGCTAGGAGAAAAATTCCAAGTGAAGAATAGCATGTACAATCTCACATTTGTGTGAGAAAATACAAACATGGACTTGTATACTCACAACCACTTTCATGTGAAGATGGTATTTCTAGAAAGAAATCAGAATTTTTTCTCTTACTTTTTATTTTGAAACTCAGAGGAAAGTTACAAAACAGTACCAGTAAGTTTATCTTGAATCCTCTGAGAGCAAATTGCCTCCAGCCTTGAAAAATTATTATTGTTGTTGTTATTTTGAGACAGAGTCTCGCTCTGTTGCCCAGGCAGGAGTGCAATGGTGTGACCTTGGTTCACTGCAACCTCCGCCTCCCGGGTTCAAGTAATTCTCTGCCTCAGCCTCCTGAGTAGCTAGGATTGCAGGCACCCATCACCACGCCCAGCTAATTTCTGTATTTTTAGTAGAGATGGGATTTCTCCATCTTGGCCAGGCTGGTCTTGAACTCCTGACCTCGTGATTCACCTGCTTCAGCCTCCCAAAGTGCTGGGATTACAGGAGTGAGCCACTGCACCCAGCTCAAAATTATTTTCTAACAATAATGTCATTCTCCTCCATAAGATAATAAAGCCATAAAAATCAGAACATTAACTTTGCTTTTATTATCATTTAATTTTTAGACACTTCAGTTTTCACCACTTTCCTATTCAATTTTTGCCATTTGTACCAATAAGTACCTTTTATAGCAATTGTGTTCAATCCAGAGTCCTTCATTGCATTTATTTGCCATCCCCTTATTAGTCTCCATTAATCCAAGACAGTCTTTTCTGGGCTTTCATTATCATGACTCTTTGGGAGATAATACGCTACCTATGTTTAGACTTTCCCTCAATTTAAGTTTGTCTAATGTTGCCTCATTATTAGATTTAGGTGACGCATTTTTGGCCACCATATTACGGTAGTAATGCTACATTCTCGTTACATCCTCTCAGGTGGCACTGAATTTCAATGTAGTCCATGACTGGTTGATGCTGATTTTGATCAGTTGGCTAAGGGGATTTTTTCAGGCCTCTCCACTGTACAGTTGGTTTTCCCATTACAAAGAAAAAGTGCTTTTTGTGAGGAGATATTATGAGATTATGTAAATATTACATTCCTCATTAAACTTTCGATTAATTTCTTTAAGTATTTTTGTCACTAAGACCTTATAAATTATTTTTATTTCATGGTTTTAATCTACTACTTTTATTATTTAATATGATGCTAAAATGTATCCAGATTTGGCCAATGAGAGTCCCTTTATGCTGGCATCCGTGTTACTTTTATATGCTGTCATCACTTTTATTTTCTGACATACTTTTTGGGCTTTCTTTTCTATGTTCAACCTTGGAATCAGCCATTTCTCCAAGGAGCCTTGATTCCATTTAGTCAAAAGCAATATTTAGAAACCACGCTCTGGGCACTAGGGGTGTTTTCGGCTATTGGCTATCACAGGTGGCAGGCTTTTTCAGTGGAAGGGCTGAAAATATATTTCTTTACACAGTCACGCACTGTGATGACTAATATTGAGTGTCAACTTGATTGGATTGAAGGATGCAAACTATTTTTCCTGGGTGTGTCTGTGAGGGTGTTGCCAAAGAGGATTAACATTTGAGTCAGTGGACTGGGAGCGGCAGACCCACCCTCAATCTGGATGGGAACAATCTAATCAGCTCCCAGCCAGGCTAGAATAAAAGCAGACAGAGGAACGTGCAAGGACTGGACTGCCTGAGTCTTCTGGCCTCCATATTTCTTCCATGCTGGATGCTTCCTGCCCTCAAACACAGGACTTCAAGTTCTTTAACTTTTGGATTCTTGGACCTACACCAGTGGTTTGTCAGTGGCTCTCAGGCCTTCGGCTACAGACTGAAGGCTGCACTGTCGGCTTCCCTGCTTTTGAGGTTTTGGGACTCAAGACTGGCTGCTTGGCTCCTCAGCTTGAAGACGGCCTATTGTGGGACTTCACCTTGTGATCCTGTAAGTTAACACTCCTTAATTAACTCCCTTTTATACATACATCTATCCTGTCCCTCTAGAGAACATTAGTCCTGTCCCTCTAGAGAACCCTGACACATACATACAAATCTCACATTTATATTTATATCTTATGTAGTCTGTCCATATATTGAGAACTATATGTTCATGTCACTACCTCATCTCATCTAATTTAATTCCAGAGTTTAGTGACAGTTCTTCGTTTCCTCATGTGAAACACCACTACCCATTATAATTAACATATGACTTACAGATCCATCCTCTGCAGGTACACAGTCTCTCCTTTGGTCTCCCTGTCACTTATGTGAATGGTGGATACACTCCCTCATCACATCACAGGGCTTCTACCCTCCCTGTACTCTTCTTTCACGAGGTAGTCACCCTACTACTCTTCCACTTGGACTTAAATATTTAACATCCCCCCTACCCCTTGCACAGATTTCTTCTTCATTTTGCTCTGGATCTGACAAGCGTGCTGAACCTTTGAAGAACTTCTTACCTCATTAAAATTCCTATCTTGCTTGGTCCAACTGGTAATTTTAGAGAATAACTTAGGAAAGGAAGAGAAAGAGAAAGGGACAAGAAGAACAAAGGAACTCTTAATTACAATTGTATCTGAAGAGGTAAATTGAGTATTCGAACATGAAAAGGTGCTTTTATTTTTTAAGACTTGCTTTTTCTTGCAACTTGATATGTATAACATGTATGATATCCTATATTAGTTTTCAAATTTGAAAGATACGTTAACAGCTTAATGGATTAAAAAAGTAATCTAAATGTTATAATTGATGAACAGTAATCATTGAATTCTGAATATATCTAGAATTATGTCTTTACATTCTTATAATGATAAAATTTTCAGTTCATTCTCAAAACAAAATAACAACAATAAACCTGCAATGGTGCCACCAAGAACTTAGTAATGAGTCTGGGTGCCATATGGCTTATGACTGTAATCTCAGCGCTTTGGAAAGCTGAGGTGGGAGGATTGCTTGAGCCCAGGAGTTCAAGACCAGCCTGAGTAACATAGGAAGGCTGTCTTTACAATAAATAAATAAAATAGCTGGCTTGGTGCTGTATGCCTGCCTGTAGTTCCAGCTATGGGCTTGCTGGCACATGCCTATAGTTCCAGCTACTCAGGAGGCTGAGGTGGGAGAGTCTCTTGAGCTGGAAAGGTGAAGCTGCAGTGAGCCGTGATTGCACCACTGCACTCCAGCTTGGGCAAGAGCAAGATCCTGTCTCCAAAAAAACCCCAAAAAAACTTAGTAGTGAAATATCATGTCTTCCAAATAGTCACACTTGAGAGGTGCAAAGCCTACTATAAATCTTAAAGCGTTGTGCAAATATAAGGTACTGTTTTTTGTTTTTTGTTTTTTTCCCAATTAGGGGCATTAAATTCATCTAGCTCACATGATCCTCATAATAGTGTAAAAAGTAGGTAGCATAGATTATTTAGTTCTCAGGTTTTCAAGTCAATTGAGCTCCAGAATCCAAACACATTTTCTTAGAAATGACACTTTACACAGCTCTTTAGCGTCTAAATGGCCTAACTCTGCTGTGTTTTAAATCTCAGTAAGTGACCCAGACCCTTCTCATATCCCCCTTATGAAAACTTCTGAATAAATATGAAACTGACAACACCAAAAAGTAAATGCCTAAGAGATATCTTCCATGGAAGAAAAAAATTTATAAATATTCATGCTTTATAGAGCAATCAAGATGTTGATGTTAATATTAGAGCAATAACTTTAATTGTATTTCAGCAAACGGATGCCAATTAGGAAACAAATTATCTCATAGAAGCATGTCTTGCACACAGTTTTGCCCTGAAGGTAAGCCGAGGGCTAAGCCAGCTTCCTGAATTTTAATGCACAAGTGAACACCTCCAAAATTATTAAAATTAAAAATAAGCATTTAAAGGACTTTAAATTATGCCAAAAAAAAAAAAAAAATTGACAGCCACCCGCTTACTGGTAAAGGCACAGCATTTTCTCCCATAGATGGAAAAAGAAAATCAGTTGTCATGGCAGGGCTGCTGCTCAGAAAAGTAAAGGAGGACTGTTTAGGCTGTTCCTTTACTGATGGATTTGCGATCCCCACACGTATCTGATAAAGTGCTCAGAATTGTAAATTGCCATGAAAACCTCCTTTGAACTTTCTAAACTCTTTAAAACTCCACAGTCTTGAAAATAACAGGCTTTTACCTCAGATTTCTCAGAGCCTACCTAGAAAAGTTCCAGTGTGAAGATCCAACGGGATAAGAGATAGGCATCAAAAGATGACTGTTCAAAGGGGTCCTAGATAGGGTAGGAAATTGCTGATTTTTTTAAGATTCCCAGTAGCCCTAATGCATCTAAGACTGGCATAATATCTCCCAGAAGGTAAGATTCCTATGATAGGGCAGGCTAGGGCAGGCTCCATCCTCCGAACTTATGCTGCAGAATTGGTCTGTGTCAGGGAGCCTCTGAGCCTCCCAGGAACTAGTCTCAAGTTTGAGCTTTCTCTTTATTGCCAGAGCAAGTTGTGCACATTCCTGACTAAATTACATAGTATTATTAACATTTGACCATTGCGACCTTCCTTGCTAGAATGGGGACATCTTACGGGAATGTCTTATTTTCCTAAACATTTCTGTGTTCCTAGTGGAACCGGAATTTTTAGTCCTCAGCAGAATAGACTTTAGATGTTAGCTGGGAAAACCATGACTCCTTGATTTCTATGTAAGCTTACCTGGGACACGTATGCTCATGAAGCAGAGAAGTCTAAGGCTTTCCCTGCATTAAGGTAAGTACCCAGGAACTTATTTTCCCATAGACACATCTGTGTGTGAGTCCCTACTTATAAACAAGTTCTGTAGGAAAAGCCCAAAGCGGCCGGGCGTGGTGGCTCACACCTGTCATCCTAGCACTTTGGGAGGCCAAGGTGGGTGGATCACGAGGTCAGGAGACCGAGACCATCCTGGCTAACATGGTGAAACCCTGTCTCTACTAAAAATACAAAAAATTAGCCGAACGTGGTGGCAGGCGCCTGTAGTCCCAGCTACTCGGGAGGCTGAGGCAGGAGAATGGCGTGAACCCGGGAGGCAGAGCTTGCAGTGAGCCGAGATCGCCCCACTGCACTCCAGCCTGGACAACAGAGTGAGACTCCATCTCAAAAAAAAAAGAAAAAGCCCAAAGTCTAATGCTTTCTATAGTTTCAACACACAATTCACTTACATATTTTTCCATATATAGAGTAGATCTTACTGAGGTATCATTGTATTTTGCACACCCAAACCAAATTAAAATTTCATCTTAGACATTTCTATTTTGAAACAACCTTGCCAAAATCCCACCAATAAGGGTTGCCCTTACATAGTCCCCTGGAAACCCCCCTTTTTCTTCTGTCTTCACGTTGCCCACTTACCCCTAACACCCACACGCTAGAACAGCAAACGTATCTTTTTTATCTCTTTTGCATTTTTAATCTTCAAATTTTTGTGTACGTGTATGCTGCCTAGCAACCCTGAACATACTTATCAAGATATTTTACTTTACTAAACAATGTCTGTTACTCCTCAGTTGTTTTTTATATATATAAAAAAATATATAAAAACATATATAAAAAATAAAAACACATATATAAAAATATATATTTTATATATACATATATTTACCATATATATGGCTATTATGTAAGGAGAGAACCTCTCCTTATCAACAAATAATTGAGATAAATCTTATTGATAAATAATCGAGAGACATATATAAAGGCTGGTTTATAACAAGGTGGTCAAGAAAACTCAATGCACTAGAAGAATAAATAGCTGAAATATCATATTGAATATATGGTTCATGTAGCTGAATGGATTTTAGGATCTGTTCAGCTCAAATTAACCTAATTGTTCAAGCATGCCTTATACTGTGAAAACACTAATCTGCATTGGAAATGAGAAGTCACAGACTTGATCTTAGTCTGGGATTAGTTCACCTCCAAGTCAAAATTCCCACATGACACGAGACAGTGAAGGGAATCGCTGAAACTGTTAAGCAATGACTATGTTGGAAATAGTGGCAAAGGACTAGGCTTAGACTAAAAATCTGAGATGAAAACAAAGGCTATAAATTTATTCCATGTACGTTACTCTTTCTTCTTTTTTTCTGGCTCTCCAATCTGTTTATTTCTGGATATTTGTATGAGAAACCTTTGTGTTGTTACTTATCTAGAAACAGAGACTTCTACAGACTCTTGATTTGCTTTGAAAGCAACATTCTAGTGATTACTGAGCAACCACTGCAAAACACTGAGTTTTAATTTCTCCCTTAAGGGGTGGATTAACTAGTATTATCTTTGGCACATCTGTTGAAGATGTGAGCTAATTTGGAAGTTCAAGCTTCGGCTGTGATGGGCTTCCATCCTCGTGATTTTTCCAGCCTGATGTCCAGAGTGGGATTTAAGTTGACTCCAAGTCAGTTTTTGAGGCACCTGCTTTAGAGGAGTGTCTGCATTTCAAATGCACCATTGCAACTAACTCCTCAAAGAGGCTTTTCAAATTGCTGAAGGAGGGCAATTACACCTGTCATGGGATCAAAATACATGAAGGCTCCAGTTCTTCTGTCCCAGTCCACCGTAATTGCACACATACTTGTCAGGACATTTATTCCATGAGCTGCTCAAGCATAGTATAAGAATGGTTGTGATCAGATGTGAGCTCATGAATCTACTGACATTTTTCTTAAACTGTGGCCTGTCTGCAACTTACCTGGATTTTATGTTCTTGAAAGTGTAGCTAAGATAGTCACCAGGTTTATGGACTGTGCCAACTAGAAAATACTTGGAAGTTTTAAAATTAGACCTACACTTCCAAGTCTGAGAAGCTGTCTTCCTGAAGATAGCCAACTGCCCTCTCACACAGCTCCCTTTGAGGCATAAAATTGAATGTACCAAGATGCTGGTGCTTATATTTAGTTAATTGTGGGTGCAAGCAGCCAACTGAGGATACAATTAGAGACTGCAATTAGCTGCTGTGGCCCAAATGATTAGAGAGAGAAAAAAACAGAAGACCCAGTCAAATTCTCTTTAAAAATGCAGGTCTGTGGATGAAATCTCTGATGACAGTCATTCAAATGAATATATCCATGAAGGCAATGAGAAGCTCGGAAAATAGCATAAGGCACAACTTATTTGTAGAACAGCAGAATAATAAAAGTATTACTTCACATGCATATGTGTATTCATTTTTATAGTTTGTACATCTGCCATCAAAGCCATTTTATTATAGGCTTATTTTATCTAAAAGATGTCCACTTAAATTACATAATGGCAATCACAGCGCACAAGTTTGAAGCAAAGATAGAAAAAAGTGTCTCTCCCATTAGCATACACCGTATAACAGAGGTCCAATTCTCCTTTTCTGCTACAGTTCTGTAGTCTTATAAGGCAAAATGGGGAAAGCATAAATATTCACTGATTATCTCCATGTCCCAGGGCCTGCAGTGGAGACTTGACAAGTGATCTTACATATAATCCTTGTAATAACTCAATGTGAGACATGTTACTTCATTTATAAATGCAGAAACTGAGCCTCAGTGAGGTTAACGATTTGACAAAGCTCACTACCACTGATGAAGGGCAAGCTCAAGTCTGTCTGTCTCTAACAACTCTTTCCTCAAAATTATAATCTTACAAAACTCCAGTTTATTTTCAGTAAGATTTGTATAACACCAAATCTAATGTTGGAAAACATACCTTTGAATCTGGGTCTGAACTCCAGGAAAATGTCAATCACCTAATAAATGTTCATTTAAGACATTTAGAAAATGGTTCTTTACTTGGTGGGAGATCACATGGATAATGAATGACACTTTAATAGCTGTGATTCTGTTATATACATTCTAATAACTTTATATATATTTCACTTTGCTATGGTCCCTTGAAATATTGAAGGAAAACTCTTTTGACGATTTGCAAGTGAGTTCTTCCATAGAATTTTAATTTTGAATTATGTCTTTGTTTCAGCATTTAATTAAATTCTGTTTTAGAAATTCACCAAAATGGCTAAAAGAGGAGAAAAGATAAATGGTCATATGGAATTCAATGCTTTTTAATTACAGGAATCCATTCACTTTGTAATATCAGTGTAACAATTCCTTAATGAAATTAAATTATTTCTTTTAAAATTGACTTAATTAATGATTCAATTTATATTAGATTGATTTTATAATCCAATTTTAACTATAATAGTAAAGTTTAGGGTTCTTTAAAAAAGAGACTTTTAAGAACTATTAAAATCTGAACTTCTTTGAAATGGAAGTTTATATGGAAAAAAAGATGGCTTTAGTTAAGACACTCAAAATTTTACTACTCTATTTTGTTTAAGGAAAATGCAATAATTTTATATTATAATTAATTTTAGGGTTTTTAAAATCCAATTATTTCCTGAATAAGCTATGAAACATATTTCCTTATGTAAGAAGTAAACTGAACGGCTTAGAGAAGAATGGCTGTATGATATTTAATGGGCTTTCAGTCTGTTAATAAATCCTCCACATTTGCTGTCAGGCTCTCAGAACTTTTCACATTACACCTACCTTCTGCTCTCCCTAAGCTAGGTCTAGGCCACATGTAGGACATTTTACATTTAAGAGCTTTTTCGTAATAATACTTCACTAAATGGTTATGTAAAGGATGTAAGGGGTTAATTCTCTTTTCCAATTTCTCACTAGTTTCCCCTGAGGAAGCATATATTGACTATGCACTGCCTTCAAGGACTTTCAAAGCTTTGAATACTCCTGTAAATCCAGAAGTGAAAGGTTTGAAATACACCTACACATTTCCCAGTAGGAAGAAAAATAATCGCAATAAGCCCATGTGATTTTTGTAATGCACTCATCATAGGAATTGTTGCACAGGTACAAAAAGGAGATGTATACCTTGTTCTTCACAAATATGTGAAAATCAGAATAAGTGTATAACATTGCTAATATGCCATTTAGTCATTCATCATCCTTGTATGAGTTTACTATTCCTGCTGTAACAAATTACCACCAGCTTCGTGGCTTATAACAACACACATTTAGTATCTTATAGTTCTGGAGCTCAGACATCTAAAATGGGGTATCAGGGCTCATTTCTTGTGGAAACTTCAGGAAAGAATTAGTTGCCTTGTCTTTTCCAGCTTCTAAGGGCTGTTCACATTCCTTTGCTCATATCCCAGCACCAGTCTCACCTTGGCTTCCATCCTTCATCTCTTCTGACCCCAACCCTCATGTCTCCTTCTTACAAGGCCCTTATGATTCCACTAGGCCCACCCAGATAATCCAGCACAATCTCCCTTTCTCAAGATCCTTAACTTCTTTCCATCTGCCAAATCATATGAAGAAGTTTCAGGGATTAGAGTTTAGACATCCTTTAAGGAGCCATTATTCAGGCCACCACAATCCCATATAGAATTAATCCCAGATAATTAACCTTTTCCTTGTGAAAAAAGGAGAAGAGAGTTGGGCATGGTGGCTCATGCCTGTAATCCCAGCACTTTGGGAGGCCGAGGCCGGCGGATCACCTCAGGTCAGGAGTTCAAGACCAGCCTGGCCAATGTGGTGAAACTCCATCTCTACTAAAAATACAAAAAAATAAAAAATTAGCTAGGCATGGTGGTGCATGCCTGTAGTCCCAACTACTCAGGAGGCTGAGGCAGGAGAATGGCTTGAACCCAGAAGGCAGAGGTTGCAGTGAGCCGAGATGGCGCCACTGGACTCCAACCTGGGCGACAAAGCAAGACT
>NW_012104698.1:3030861-3053911 GCF_000951045.1 Mandrillus leucophaeus | reverse complement strand
TCTTTTGAGGCCATTTAGTGAAGATAATTCTTTCTGCCTGAAAAACAATTATATTAGGTAAAATTTAGCTTCTTTACAGTTGCTCATAAGCCATATATATGTATTGTGGGTTCAGGACCCTTACCCTGCTCAATAAAATCCTCTTTCTCCCTCTCTTTAAGTCTGAACTCAATTGAGAGACCAATAGTTAGAATAATGGAGGTCAAAACCTAAACTTTTGCTTCCAAAAAAGGAGATTAGAAGTGTGTTTTTAAGTCTGTGACCAAATGCGCATGCTACCATTTTACTCCTGAATCCAAACTTGAAGCCAGACCATAACAGTCTGCTCTGACCATATGCCCAGCTCACCCCAAATATAAGCAGAGTAGAAGAAGAGAAAATATCTGAGTTGGACATGCTTGATTCCCTCTCCCAAAGACACAAGTCAGATGAATCATTCATTTCCCCAGGAGAACAGTAAGTAGCAAATTGTGAGAAACTGGAATTATATTCAGCTTCATAGGAAAGTAAATGGAAATAGTCCTTGTTTTGGAAAACATGCAGGCAAGGAATTAAATTTTGCAGTCTAACTGGGAAATTATCTTTCGAAAGGGGATGACATGAAGGCTAAATACTCTGAACCAGTCCTCTTACCAAAGTTTTTTTCAAAGCTAATGATTGAAAAATTAAAATTGTGTTGCCAAGTAGGAAAGATAATAAGAGGAGGCAACAGAAAAGCTGACAATGAACAATTTAAAAATATCTGGAATATTAACTTGTTTGGCAACGGACTGAGCACAGTTTAAGTTAGTCAATAAAACCAAAGAAAAAAAACAATAAATTGTAGCTGGGCTATAAATTTTTAAAGGAAAGATACTAACACTTATTATTCCATTTATATATTTGACTCTTAGCAGAGCACCCGACACATAGTGGACACTTCATATCTGCTAGTTAGTTGACAGTCCTTGGGTATCGCCTTCACCTTTTGAGACTTCAGTTTCCTGTTTTGTGTGGTGCGTGTGTGTTTGTGAGTGTGTGTGGTGCGTGTGTGTGTTTATGTTTTTTCCAAAAGCCCTATCACCTCTCAAAATTATAATTTTTAAGTGAATCTTACCCTTTTCATTTCTTTTTTTTTTTTTTTTTTTTTTTTTTTCTCGCTCTGTCACCCAGGCTGGAGTGCGGTGGCGCAATCTCGGCTCACTGCAAGCTCCGCCTCCCGGGTTCACGCGGTTCTCGCGCCTCAGCCTCCGAGCAGCTGGGACTACAGGCACCGGCCACCTCACCCCGCTAGTTTTTTGTATTTTTTAGTAGAGACGGGGTTTCGCCATGTTAGCCAGGATGGTCTCGTTCTCCTGACCTTGTGATCCACCCGCCTTGGCCTCCCAAAGTGCTGGGATTACAGGCTTGAGCCACCGCACCCGGCCTACCCTTTTCATTTCTAACCAGATCTTGCAACAAATTATTCTGCCTTCTTCCGAATACTTTTCTGACACATTTTTTTTCTAAACGGCTTTAACCTTGTTAACAAGCTCCCAATGAGTCTTTTAATATGCTACTTTAATGCCCAAATTCCCTGTAAGTTCAAGGAGAGAAAATGCTTCCAAAGGAAACCCCAGGCTAGATTTCAGGTATCCTTAATCCTGTCTCCATGAGAAGCAATAGTTAGATAATTTCACAAGCATACGCCTTTAGGATTCAAGCTGTTAATGTTTGCAAACCAGACAACCACCCTTAATACTACTGCTGGTTTATTGACACAAACTCTTCGCTTCCCACAGCTTGTAATTGAATCCCCCCACTGCTTAATTGGAAATAGAATGACTCCACAACCAGATTTGAAACATCTTCTGAAGCTGGTAGTAACATCAGCACTCCCTTTTAAAAATAAAAATTATATCATTAACTGTGTTAAGTGAAGATTGGTGTTCTGGTGAATATCAGGAACTGAGAGCACCCCAGGACTGTTTGAACACAAGGCAATTAGGGATGTTTTCTGTTTTACAGTGCGTGTACACGTGGCCTCCTTTTTTGCCAAAGCATAAAGGCTAAAGCTGGACTAGTTTCTACCTTGTGAAAGTCCTGACTTTTGCACTATTCTGATCCCTTTTAAGACTCGTTCTCTTAAACTTATTTATATACTTTGACCAGGAATTGCATTCAAAATCTCATTGAGCAAATAATTACTGAGCTCTTATCACAAGCTAAGCACTGATCTAGGCATGGGAGATAAATAGTGTACAAAAGAAAATAATAAGAAAATAAGCAAATGAGTATATTATATTCCCGTTAAAAATTAAATGTGTATATTATAAGATGTATAAATATCTACATGCTTCC
This sequence comes from Mandrillus leucophaeus, assembly GCF_000951045.1. Taxonomy (NCBI): domain Eukaryota; kingdom Metazoa; phylum Chordata; class Mammalia; order Primates; family Cercopithecidae; genus Mandrillus; species Mandrillus leucophaeus. The sequence continues at coordinate 3,051,592 of NW_012104698.1, read as the reverse complement.
AAAGAAACCTCCAGACTGCATTTCAGATATTCTTAATTCTGTCTACATGAGAAGCAATAGTTAAGTAATTTCACAGTGGTTTCAGCTCTAACAATGTAGAGAAAATAAATAAATCTTTGACTATATTTTCAATGACACATAAGGCTATTCATTGAAGCATTGGTTGTAATCATAACAAACTAAAAACTAAATGATTGAAAAAGGGGATGAATACAATAAATTATGGTATCTAAGGTAAAGTATTACGCAGACAATACAATAATATTGTCAAAGCATATTTAATGCCATAGGATCATGTTAAGCAGAGGAGTATGGTAAAACTTAGACATGTTATTTTAGATATACAGGTATGTAAAATATGTACATGCATGTTAATATATCACAGAAAGACAGTGGACCATAATGTACCAAAATGTTCACAAAACTTATCTGTAAGTATTGGGATTTAATAAAAATTCCCTCTAATAATTTGTTTTAAATTAAGATTATTTTATATTTTTAAGAAAATATTTTTATGATAAAATTATTTAGTACAGACAGTGTCTGGACTTCGGATGGTTTGACATATTATTTTCCCATTTTATGATGATTTGAAAGTGACGCACATTTAGTAGCAACCTCACTTTGAGTACCGACACAATGCTCAGTATTCAATAAATTACACAAGATATTCAACACTTTATTATAAAATCCACTTTATATTACATGATGTTACTCAACTGTAGGCCACTGTAAATGTTCTGAACATGTTTTAAGTAGGCTAGGTTAAGCTATGATGTTTGCTAGTATGGTGAAAAACGCATTTAATACACCTAAACTAGCAAACATCATAGCTTAACCTAGCCTAATGTAGATGGGTTTATCTGGACATAACTTCTTTGTTCATTGAGAAGCATCTGCATTATATTTTTAAATGTTATCACAAAAGGTATATTGCAGACATCCTCCAGCCTTTGCCAGCATTCATTTCTACCACCGTCTCTGTGCCTCATTAAGCCAGGTTGTATGCTATAATTGATTATGAGTCTGGAGGCTCTGGGCTTCGAACACTTATTGCATATCTTGCCTCAGACATTTACTAATTGCATAAACCTGGAGAAACTATTTAATATGTGTGTATTAGTCCATTCTTACGCTGCTCATAAAGACATACCCAGTACTGGGTAATTTATAAAGGAAAGAGTTTTAATTGACCCACAGTTCCACATGGCTAGGGAGGCCTCACAATCATGGCAGAAGGTAAAGGAGGAGCAAAGTCATATCTTACGTGGCAGCAGGCTAAGAGAGCATGTGCAGGAGAACTCCCATTTTAAAACCATCAAATCTCATGACATTTATTTACTACCACAAGAACAGTATAGGGAAACCTCCCCAAGATTTGATTATCTACACCTGGCCCTTCCCTTGACATGTGGATATTATTAAAATTCAAGGTGATACTTGAGTGGGGACATAGCCAAACCATATTGATGTGTACACTCACTCCTCTATTAGAGAGAACGCATTATTGGCCCCATCATACATATAAGGAAAATAGTTGGGTCACCTATTAATTAAAAGATTTTAGCAGACTGCCTGTCCTTTCAATAAGAGCTAGCATTTATTGAGCATTTTCTATTTCCTGGCTCCTCTCTTCTCATTTCATGACCTTCTTTATCTCATAGTCCCCTCCATCACCTGGTGTCTTTCCTTGGACACTTGACTTGGGTGCCCTCTTTCATCCTGTAAATATGCCATTGTCAAGTCCCATAGTATGAGACCTCACATACTATGTCTTTGGATGTAGTGGGGACGGGGGCAGTCACTTGCCGCTCCTCTCTATGGCATCACAGGTGTTGTACTTTCTGCGCTCCACGTGGTTGTCCATCAACCTTGCTATTCTCTTTGTGCAAGGTTCCCAGCTGCACTATTCCTTCACTTGCAAGATCATTCCTGTCTCATAGCTTTTATCATTGCTGTGTTTTCTGCTTGAGGTACCCTTCTCCCTGACAGCTAATGGCTCATTTCTTCTGTCTTCACAGGTGTCAGAACCAATGTTACCTCCTTGGAGATGCCTTCCCTGAACACACAATCCCAAATGAGGGGCATTTGCCTCATTACTTCATTTTATTCTCATTACAGCTCTATTTGCTAACTTAAATGATAGTATTTATTTGGAGAGGCAGGGTGCTATGCAGGTTCAATCAGAGTTTGCCAACTAATTAATTAATTAATTGGGGTTGACACCCCACATGCTTAAGAAGAATTCCCCACAAAATCGAGAAGAGATAATGCATTGTACCCCAGGAAATTGTTCAAACTCCATTCACTCACACAGTGAAAGGATAACATCTCTGAAAGTCTTTCTCTCTCCAAGCGTTTAATGAGCAATCCAGTCAGAGCCCCCAGAAGAAATTACGGCCCTTTCTATGATAGCCTACATTCCATACTAAAACTCTGCTCTAAAAGAAGAATCTGCCTGCTGCTGAGCACTTGAGAATGAGCAACTGTGCTCAACAAAGTAGCTGGTGTAGCAAGATGTGTGGAATACTAAGGACAGACAAGTGCTTATCTGCTGTAGGAAATGCATGTAAATTTGCTGCCGTAATGAGAGCTATAGATGGGGTGGCACATATTGCTGTAAGAACATCAGACTAAATTAAATCACCCTTTTAAGAAGATCTGGCAAGTCTTCCCTGAAGAAAAGACAAGTGAGCTGAGATCTGAAGAGTGTGAAAGACTTAACTAGATACAGAGAAAGGGTAGAGGGAGGCCTCAGCCTTCTACAGAAAGAACAGCATGTGCATATATCCTGGACAAGAAGAAATAGAGAGTGTGTAAGGATATGAAAGGAGAAAAGCTGTTTTTCCTTTTATATTGTTGTCACTCTCAATACTTCACTTCTGACACCAGATTTGTAGGTTTTTCCCATACCAAGCAATTCTCAAATTCTCTGCAGACACCAACTGGGTGCCCTACAACTTAGCTCAGCTGTAGCTACCTGGAGATAGTGTCAGATTTCACACTATCAGCTAAGGCCTCAGTCCCAGAAGACTGGCCCAATTACAGATGCCAATCGCAAGTTCAGTTCTCACCTAGGGTATAAATCTGAGGTTCCCACCACTTCCACTCAGGTTCAATTACTGGCTTGAATAGCTCACAGAACTCCAAAAAATGATCTACTTGCAAGATTACCAATTTATTATAAAAACTTATAGACACAATCAGGGACAGCCAGATAGAAGAAATGCAAAGGGCAAGGTATACAGGAAGGGGTGTGGAGTTTCCATGCTCTTTCCAGGCATGGCACTTTGCCAGGACCTCCATGTGTTCACCAACCAAGAAGCCCTCTAAACCCCCTCCTTTTGAATATTTATGGAAGTTTCATTACACAGTCAGGATTCACTCAATCATTGGTTATTGGTAATCAACTCAATCTTGAGCCCCTGTACCCTCCCTGGAGGTCAAGGGTGGGGCTAAATGCTCCAACTCTCTAATCACATGGTTGATTCTCCCGGAAATCTGAGACTATCCGGGAGCTTCCAGTCACCCTGAGACTATCCGGGAGCTTCCAGTCACCAGTCATCTCATTAGTATACAAAAAGATACATCACTTTGGAGATGCTAATGGTTTTAGGAGATATGTGCCAGGAAATGGGGGCACAGATAATGTGTGTGTGTGTGTGTGTGTGTGTGTATGTGTGTGTGTGTATGACCCTTAGACCAGAGTAAGAGGGACCTGGCATCAGATCCTATAAGGATGACTAACTCGTTCCAGTTTGGCTACGACTTCACTGGTTTTAGCACTACAGTTTCCACATTTGGGTAACCCTTTAGTTGTGGGCTAACCAAGACTCGCCCATCTTACCTGAACTTTACAGTGTACCTCCAGCTGTACCTTTCTCAACAGAATAAGGTATCTCCAGAGCCAAGGAGACAAGCCCATTTGAAGGTCCGTCCCCCTTCTGGATCTTGCTCCAGGTAACTGGATCACCTTAATTCTTTTCCCTAAAGGTCCCAAGCTTGCTTTGAGATCCTCTGCATGCCTCCTGCCCAAGTCTGTCCTTCCGAGGACTAATGATATCATCAGTGTATGCACGCCTTCCCCGATGGACAGCAAAGGGGTAATTGTTTGTGGAAGTCATGGACAGTACCTGCGAATGCAGGTTTGGGTTCCATACACATCCATGTGAGCTCTTTGTGGTGTAGGATGAAGCAACAGCACAGAATTGGGGTGGGAAAGAGGCCAAGTAACGGTCTGGAACCTGGGAACTGATACTTCCCAAACCACCATGTACCAAAACAGATTTCCAAGAGGTCTAAAAGTCTTTAATTCCTACTTAACCTCCTAAGTCATTATAAAGGTGCATCTTTCATAAGACACAGCACATATATGTATTTAATTGTTTAGTAGTTTACTTTATACTTCTTATATAAACATATAGTACGTGGCCTGCTGTTTGTACTATTGCCTGGGGCTCCCTCAGGGTTAATTATTTGTGTAAGGAATTGAAAAATGGAAGAAAATGGTCAAGATTAACAACCAAAAAAAAAAAAAAACCATAAAAGTCATACTGATACACAATAATTACTAAATGTTTTAGTAATAATTTACTGTGCCTTCCAGGTTGACCTTCATGACTGAAGAAGTTACTCTCACAGCTGCTTAGAGTGGGCTTCTCTAGATATTGCTTTCTGCTCAAGAAAGCTGCCTCACTGAAAGAAAAGACTTTCAGCCTAATTCAGGACCATTCAGAAGGGTCTTCTGAGCTCCAGGGTTCTCGGAGGGGTAGGCAGAAGCCTTGCTGTGACCGCTTCTCATCCTAACTTCTCACTCTGCCCAACCTTATTTCTTTGCTTTTGTTATAGACGTGGATCCCAAGATTACTTTTCAATAATCTTCCTTCATGTTAATATCTGTCTCAGACTCCTGTAAATCCTACCAACCTCAATTCTTATAATTACTATTTTACTATTAGTCAGGCTCTGCCCAGGTATTATTTATAAATTGTTTGAATTCTCACAGCAATTTGATGCAGTGGTGCTCTTGTTAATAAATATCCATTTCAGAGATGAGGAACCTAAAAGTTACTCAGGTCATATGGTTGAGTAACTAAGGATCACCCAGTTAGTAAAGGAAAAGGAACTTCTAGTATTAGCTTTTGGACCTGTAATTACAGTAGGTACTCTCTAGAATTTGAACTCATATCTGTATTTGGTTTTTATTTATTTATCTCTATTTACTCCAATCAATTGTGGGAGATGATTAATCTGGATCCTTCAGTGTTGTAGATTGAATGAATCTAACTATTCAATTGCAATAAATTGAATGGAACTATTTATTCTATGTATTGAAATGACAGCTATCGAACCTTTTTCAAGCTTTTTCACATTTACAACAGGAAAAAAAAAAAAAGCAGGACAAAATGTTGGTGCATCCAGAAGAAAGACGAAATGATGAGACATGGTAAGAAAACATTTCTATATTAAGTCAGGTCCTGTGTTAAATCCTATAATGCAAGAGAGTGCTTGGCACCCACAAGCTGGCAGTTAGGGAAAATGTTGGCAGTAAGAGCACTGGTCCTATAATACCATGATTTATGAATTCACACAGGCTGCAGACCCATTTTCATTCCTAAAATGAACTATCTTTTGAGTTTTAGGTTCCTAAAGATCTTTTTATCTGATAATTGTTACATTTTACCTCCCTGGAGGAGGAATGGAGAGAATGTTATGGTGATAATTTATGGAGGCTTCTGATAGGAGGTGGTATTTGAAATGTGTCTCTTTGAATGAGTAGAGGTGAGTGAACTTTTTCAACAGCTCCTGTGCACATCACAGTCTCTTACTCTTACCTCTGAGTCATAGCTTGAGATATTCCCTCTGTTTGGAAGCATCCTTGATTCCATCCTGATAATTCCACCCCTTTCTGGAAAAGAGTGATGGTAAAGTAATTATTGAAGGCTGTCTTCCTTGATAACTCTCTCCACGGCCTCTTTGTTAGATGAATTGTCTTACCTTTGTACATAGCCTGTCCTGCTGCTCTTACACAAATCATTAGAATATAAGTGTTAAATGCTGTTTCCCCTACTTCACTCTCAATTTGGTGGACTTCTTTGAGCCTTAATTTTTTCATCTGTAAAATGGAAATACACTCTTAGCCTAACTGGTAGCTGTTAATTTTTAAAATTGTCTTCTGTAAACTCCTGGTCACAGGATATTATTCTGAAATTTTTACTCCTTTCTTTCTGCATGTAATTCAAAACACTTCTTAATGGAAACATACAGGATGGGCTGGGGAGAAGAGTTCATTTTTCATCTAATCTGTTCTCCAGTTTCACCTGGAATATGGCTAATAACTGACTCAGTATTGACACATGCCTCAATCATGTACTTGTTTCTCTACAGACAAAAGGGCAGCCTGAGGGATACCTGTTAACAGCAGCCTTTTGCTGGCTATTGTTTTGCTGGCTAAATAAAGGTATAGCCTAATGCTCTTTCAGATAAGAGAAGTCTAAGTTCTTACTTCCATAAGTAAGGACCTGACAATAAAAAAGAGAAAGAGAGAGAGAGACAGACAGTGAGAAATACAGTCAACAATAATGTATTATAGATCTCAAAACAACAAAGAGAATAAGTTTTAAATGTCTCAACTTAAAAAAATGATAGGTAAGCAAGGTGATAGGTAAATTAGCTTGATTTAATCATGCTACATTGTATACATATATGAAAACACCACATCGTACCCCAGAAACATATACAATTATGCTTTGTCAATCAAAAATTGTATTAATACTTTGTTTTAAGTGAGAGCTACAGATTCATCCAACCAGGTTCTTCTTATCCAAGAAAGAAGGCTGGGCAGGCTGCTCCAACCACTTAGCTCCTGCTTAGTTTCTGAACACTCCTCACTGGTTCAAGATGTGCCTCTGAGTATTCATTAGAATCTAATGCTTGTCCTGAACTTAGCGGCCTTGCAGAGAAGATGTACTCTGCAGTTTGATGCAGTTATGAGCACAATGGAAAACAATAGCTTCAGACACCGGGGAAAATGATATCCCGTTCAGCAAAAGTCCTCTGTCATCAGCTTTGTGATTGGAAATAAGGTAGGGAGCAGTTTCCCAAATACAGTATATTGCTGAGCAGATGTATAAGAATCAAAGGGAAAATGGTTGCCAGGGAGACAAGACACTCATGCCAACTCTGTCGAAGACTAATCATAAAATGTCTCCAGGGGGCATTGTATAGCCACAAGCACAGACAGGAACAGAGCCAAGCCAGGGATCCAGATGTTGCCCTTGGAACTGGGCGCCCATTTCAGGGACTGGCATCTGCCTTCTGCCAAACAGAATGTGCGTGGCTGCATCTGCTCACTGCAAAAGTTAACACACACTAAAAGCAGAGGAAAGGTTGCCGTAAACTAATGATTTGGCACCGTGCATAGGAAGGTATTACATATTAGATATATCGTCTGTTAACCCTGAGTTCATTTCTGCATTACCCTTTCACAAAGCACAACTCACTCATATCCTGTCTCTCAGTAATTTCCATCCTGTTCATCTGAGAGCAATCTTGTTTACAAATAACACCTCAATTATTTACAATGTACCTGAGTACATTTGACACCAAAAGAGAAAAAAGTTGGATGGATTAGTTTTTTCAACTAATCCAATAAAATACAGCTTTTACTTCACAGCTCTTAAAAAAAAAAAAAAAAAAAAAAAAAAGACGTGATATACATTTGTGTCTGAGACTCTGCTATTAAATAACTACCTCTGATAAGAAGGGTGGGTGACAACAAGGGATTTTCAAAGTGTTTGTGTTCATTTTCCTCTACTCTCACTTGCAGTGATGAGATTTTTGACCTGTAAATTATGGTATTTCAACATCTTAAGAACATTCTTATGACCAGAGAAAAGTTCAATGAGGCATAATTTAAACGTACACTATATCTGATTCTGTATATATGACTAGCGTTTTATAGTTTACAAGACTTTTTCACTTATTTTGTAAGCTATTCTTAACCTCTCTAGCAGTTAGTTAAAAGAGGTACTATTAATCTTTAAAAAAAAAAAAAAAAAAAAAATCTTGAGGACACTGAAGTCCAGAAAGGTTTAAAGGTGTCTTCAAAGTCAAAGAAGTAAAAGAAAAAGAGATGAGACCACTATATGTATATTGTCAATTGCAAATTCTGTGTTCTTTGCATTAAAAATGATTCTATACTTGGTTATCAAGAAACAAGGATCAAAACTTATTTTTTACTCCACATATGAATGGCAAGATTTTACTTAGTTCTATTGAATTACAACCTTCCTACTTGTATTAGTTCTCTGCTGCTACATAACAAATTACTACAAACTTAGCCATTTAAAATGACTGCAGGAGTCTGGGCACAGCATAGTTGAGCTGTTTCTTATTATCTATCTAGAGTTTATCAGTTGTTCTGAAGACATTCATGTATCAACAAGGCTGCATTCTCTTCTGGAGGTTCTGGGGATAAACTCCCTTCCAAGCTCACTCAAGTTTTTGGCAGGATCCGGTTCCTCATAAGACCCCATTTCCTTACCGGCTGTCATCTGGACGCCACCCTCGTCTCTTTGAGGCTGACACATTGCGTCTCACACGCATGCTCCATGTTCAAAGCCACGACAGCATGTCAAACCCCTCTCATCTTTTGAATTTCTTTACCTCCTTGCTGCTCCCCTATCCTGCTTTTTAAAGCTCTCGTGTGATTAGAGCAGGCACACCTGGATAACCTCTGCATCTTAAGGTCAATTAAAACTGACTTGGAACTTTAATTATAACTGCCAACTTCCCTTCCAGCAGTACCTAGATTGATCTTTGATTAAATAACCAGGGTCTAAGAATCTTAGAGCAAGAAGGGCATCGTTAGGATTCTGCCCAACACACCACTCAAAATGTGGTCCTTGGGCTGGCAGCATCAGCATCACATGGAAGCTTGTTAGAAATGCGGAATTTCAGGCCTCACCCCAGATGTCCTGAAACAGCAATTTATCAAGATCATCAGGAGATCCATATGCATATTAATAAGAAGCACTTGCTTCTGAAAATGTGGGGTTTCTTTTCTTTTTTTTTTTTTTTTGGCAGTAGACATTGGGTTGACAGAAACAAGAAGCAAACCATTCAATTCTTTTATTCCATCTTGTGTTTCTTCCCTCCCTTTCTGACATGGAGAAAGGGGTCAGATAAGGCCAAAGGTAACTTTCTCATTCATGGCCTGAAAGCATAAGCAGAGCTGCACCCTGCCGAGCTGTGGAAGGAAAAGAGATTTTTCAGAGCATTTGCAATGAAGTTTTTGATGGTTTATTACTTCTTAGCCTTCAGCATTCGTAGTGGCACTCTTTGCTGCTGAGAGGGGACAATCTTGAGAATATTATGAAATCTTTTCATGTTTGTTTATGGTGCATGGATGAAAAGTTTAAAACTTTAAATGAAAATAGATCCCTTTGCAGTACTGGGATAATAGTTAGAGGACAAAAATCAATTTTATTTTAGATGGAGGGAATTATGTACCATCCAATTGTTACGATATGCTGCATTATTTAGAATGTATCTCACAGGGGCTAGCTTTCCATGAGTGCATATTGATTTCATGTCCATTTAGCTATAGACTGAGATGCGACTATAAGGAAATCTAAGTGATATTGGTTAAGGATTTTAAACATATGCTCAGCTTCCGAGAGCTAATCAACCCTACCAGGAGAATGCTGAAAAACCTGGATGTGCCTCCACTTGGTGCCAGCATGCTCACCATGTGGCAACTCCTCTATCCTGGGTATAAAGTGGCAACTCTTTAATCGTGGGTATAAGGCAGGATAATGTAAGATGGATATAATGAAAGAACCATGAGATCAAAGTTCTAATTAAACTTTGTAGCTAACGATAAAATGAATAGCTGATGAGAAAAAAAGGGAGCAACTGGATCAGAAGGTATTTGAATTTATGGTGTGACTGTGTATATACTGACGACAGAAGTGTGGGTGAAGTGTGGGGGCAAAGGATTGAATGCAGAAAGAAGCCACAGGACCCTTTTAACAGGTTAGAGCCAGAAAGATCTAGCATTCATTTTGAAAAAGTGACGTGTCTCACATACTATATACTCTATGAAATGCTGTATAATGTATTATATTAATAACTGCACCATTATTTCTTAAATATGTTAGATATGCTGGGATTTTTTTCATGTATTATATGAAGCTTAGTAGAAATTTCTTCTTTGATTTCTGATTTTCTTCCTCATGGTGATGCGTCCCAAACCGAAATGGGAATACCCCCGAATACACACAGTACTAATAACAATAAGCTAAAATTATTACATTTTTAACAATTTATTGCATGCCACTTCCCTGCCAGAAGCCATGCCAGGTGCTATGGATACAAAAATGAATAAGCTTTTTTTAGTAGGAGCTTGTAGACAATTATAAGATAATTTGATGCGAGTACTAAGAGGTACGTGGAAATTGCTATGTGACCACAGAAAATGAATGGTCAAATGTAGGAAATAAGGTGGCAGGACTAAGGAAGGCCTCGCAGAGAACATTGTGATATATATCAAAGAATAATGAAAGCTCATCTAACTTGGTACTCAATGGCCAAGTCAAATAAATATTTAAAAAAAAAAAAAGACACTGGAAACAAGTGTATAAGTATTGGTTTGTATAAGTTATAGCAATTCTACAGATTAGTGAGCAGATGAGAACGTGAGTTCCATTAGGAGGGAAATCAGGAAAAATGAAACAGGAGACATCGAGGATAAATTATAATGTTATAATTCCTGAAAAATTACTTCATAAATTCTAATGTGTGCAAATGTCCTGCTGATTGTCTCCAAAACAGTGTTACCCACATTTTACAGATGCAAAAGTGGATGACCATGAAGGTAAAATGATCTGCTGAGGCTTTTAGACCCAGTACGTGTTAGTGACTCCAGTTCTTCTATTTCTGCTACTGGTGTAATCCATGACCGCCTATAAAATAAAGTGCTTTATTCCATCTTTTCTGACTATTGCTTTGTGGTTAATTCTCAAAGTTTCAAACCTGGATACATGAATTAATAAATGTGAGCACGGAGCACAGTGCTTGTTCCTAAAAATCAATTAATCGATGTAAGGTCTCTTCTCCTTCTTTTTAAGAATCTACATTGTCACCGCTCTGGCGCAAACTCTGCATGTTAAGCTGTAGAATCGTCAGCACCTCCTCTCTCATCCCTTAGTCTGTTGGCCAACTCCCTCCAGTCTAGAATTCTAAATTAATCATCCTTAGAAATGGCTTTACCAGTCCTTTGTTCTAAAATGTACAATGGTTTATTAATAATAACTACCATTTCAGAGAATGTAATGTGGGGCAGCCTCTTGGTTCACTGTTTTGCATATACGATCTTGCTTAATATTCAAAACAATCCCTATGAGGTAGGCACTCTTATCACCTCTATTTTTAGGGGATGGAATAATAGTCCAAAGAGTGACAAGGTCAAGTTTCTTTACAAAATTATAAAGAGGCAGAGTTCTGATTCATAACAGTCTATTCACAGTACACGTGCTCTTAACCTCTAAGCTTAAGCTGCCTCCTGCAGCAAGCTGAGGGACAAAACAGGTGGAAAACAAGAAATAGGCATTGAGTATCTAGAGTCAGTATGACACAAATGGGGAGCTAGAAGCTTCATCTTTCCTGATTTGGGATTTGGGCCAAGGAGGATAGAAGAAAAACTATTGAAAATTATTATTGTTTTTTGGCATTTTGGGAAAGCACAAGAGCAATTCCTGAATGAAACAATTTTCTTTTAAAAAAAATTTTTTTACGAGCTCAGAATCAATTACTTTTCTTTCCTTGGCTACAGTCATTTTAGGCCATAGGTCTCATCATCACTATCAGTATCAGTGAATATGATCATTAGGCTTTAAACTGCCCTCACATTCTTGGTCATTTCCTAGTGCAGTTGGATTTAAACTTGGTTATTACATTATGAAATGGAATGTATTAAGTTTTCTCAAGTTCAGCTCTGGAGTTTATATCAGAGTGCTGTGATTATACAGTATTTGGACTGGAGCTAAAAATGACATTTTCTTAGAATATAAAGATTAAACTATAAACAAAGACTAAGAAAATCCCAGTATGCTTAAATATGCAATATATAAATGCTAAAAATAGGTCTTTGATGTCACACACACTCAAGTTATTATACAAGCAGCAGCTCCAATGCCCAAGTCAGAGTCACAGCAAATGCTGCCCAATGATAAAATTTGGTGCCCAATTCAATCAGCCTGAAGTTCTTGGAAGTGTTTATGGCCAGTGAAGACTCAGCAATATGGACCTGAGAGGTTTGAAAAACAGATGCAAGGAGGTACCTTCTTACTTTAGCAAGTATCATGTCCTGTTTTGCCATTCCTTACCTCTCCCAATTTTGATTTTATATAGAAACTTAGAGTTTCACGAAGTACATTTTTTCTTCCACGGTGTAGTCCACGGTAGTGATTCTCAAATGCTACCTGTTCAAATGCAGATTCCTTTGTCCCACCTTCAGAGATTATAGTTCTAGAGATGGGGCACAGGAAGGAATGCCCCGTGAATTATACTCCCTAAACACGTGAAATGCATTTCTATCCAAGCATCTGCACCCACAGGTGAGTCTGCTCTACCCAATCCATGAACTTCACTTTGAGAAACATACTAGGACAAAAATAAAAATGGCTCTGCAGTCACGGTGACTTGAGTTTGAATCCTGGGCTCTGCCCTCAAGAACTCTAGGACTTGAGACAAAATCTCTGAGTCCCTGGACGCTTCAATTTTCTCATTTATAAAATAGGGATAAGAATGTTTACCTGGAAGAACTGTTTTGAGAATGGAAAGTAATGTCTGTTTATTACCTTGGGCTGTGTTTACATGCTGCAAAGACTCAATAAAGTATCATTTATTAAAAATGTTATTTCATTTTTAACGAGTGAAGATGAAAATGAGGATGATGGCATAAATGGCCAAATCCTGTGGTGCAGTAACACACCCTCTTAACCAGGACAAAAGATAGTACTTTCACCATGTGTCTGAACTGACTACCCCCATTCACCCCAGACACGCACAGACACATACATAGACACACTGATAAACTGTTTTGGTTTCTAATAAGCTGTAGATTCCTCACTCTTTTGGAAATGAGGAGATCTTTTTAACAAGTCCAAATTCCATGAACATTTACAGAGCATTACTTATGCTTTAGTATTCACTTGAGTATTGAGGAGTGTGAATATGCTTATGGGTTACTGAATCCCTGGTATAATTCTACACCCACCTCTACACGATCTACTCCCACTATTTTAATCCCAGGTAAAGGGGTCTATAACTTGGAGGTAGTGACTCTGTAACCTAAGCTATACCTTAAGAAAAAAAGTTTTAAGCATGGTTTTGAAAAATTAAATTAACAATTGCTTCTCTGCTTTATGATTTTAAAGTCATAGTTAATTACTATGACTAATTAACTGAATTGACTTCAAATTAATAAAAAAAATGTTAAGTGCTGTCTGTAAGCCAAAATCAATACTGATGGCCTGTATATACCAGAAGAAATGAGAAAAAGATGGCCCTGCTCTCACCAGATAGGCGCCATGTTTTTCTCATTGGTCCTTTGGGCAGGGATCCATTGAGCAGGATCCAATGGATGAATCCTGCCCAGTGGATCCTACCCAAAGGGATTTTGGTTAGAAAAAAAAATAGCCAGAGGTCAGGATAGAGGGAAATATTGTAACTGAGCACATTCTGGCATACAGACATAAATAAATATATTCACAATCATTGTGATAAGTTAGTGTAGGATTTCCGGGCTACGTGAAACAGGAATAACACACCTACTTTGAGGAAATCAGAAATGAACACTCCTTTATGGAGATGAAGAAAGGTTAGGGACGCTCTCATGGTTCTGTTTTTTAGAGGGCAGATTTCTTAGTAACCACTAAAAGTCTCTTCTTTTGTCATAAGCCAAAGAATATATAATGTAAATGCTTCTGGTTTTACCTGTAAGCCACACTGCAGGCTTATAATTCTTGCTTTATGAACAAGATAGAGGAGAGAGGGAAAAGAATGTTTGTTTCCCTTGCCTAGACATTGAATATCTATACAATCTCCTCCTGAAAAACAAAACACAAATAAAATGGGAATTTTTCAAAAATAATTTCCAGGCTAGGCACAGTGGCTCACGCCTGTAATCCCAGCACTTTTGGAGGTGGATGCTGGTGGATCACTGAAGGTCAGGAGTTCGAGACCAGCCTGGTTAACATGATGAAACTCTGTCTCTACTAAAAATACAAAATTAGCTGGGCGTGGTGGCACGTGCCTGTAATCCTAGCTACTGGGGAGGCTGAGGCAGGACAATTGCTTGAATCTGGGAGGCAGAGGTTCCAGTGAGCTGAGATCATGCCACTGTACTCCAGCCTGGGTGACACAGTGAGACTCTATCTCAAAAATAAATAAATAAAAATGTTTTAAAAAATAAAATTTCCATAGATAACAGGGTGCTATTCAGTCATGTACCTATAGTCACAGTGGCCTAAACACCCATCACTAAGTTGAATTTAACTGTAGTTCTCTAATAACATAAATGACATATCATAATGGAAGGAAATCAGAGAAATCTTAAGAGTCTAATATCATGCGTGCTCTGTTCTTCCAATTTCTAATCTAACTTAAGACCTTTGAATGTTTGATGTTGCTGCAGTATCAATGAAGAATTTCTGACATCTTGAGACTGTAAAGCATTAATATAATTTATCCTGTTATCTTTTACTGTTTGGCATTGGAGGTCTCATTTTTGAGTTTGAGATATATAAGTCTTAATTCATTTCAAGTGCCTACAGAACGCAAGCTTCTTATGGAGAAACAGAAATTTTATCACAATGCAACCAACTGCAACTCCCTACTACCTTCTCCTGCATCTTTTTTTCACCCCCAATGCATATGTAAACATACATGCAGGGACACATTACTAGTATGTCATTATTTGTGGCTTTGCAAATATGCCATTATCTTCCACGTTTCTGAGACTTTGGATATGAGCTTTCTTGTGCCATTTCCCATCCCTTTTTATCTCAGAAAATTCATATTCATCTCTAAACCTACTTCAGATAATCATTACCATTAATAACCATTAATAAAAATTAAAATAAGAATTTGATATTAATAGTATCAAATCTCCAATTTGTTAAAAATGCAATTCCAGTGAAGTGTAATAAAACGAAGTTCCATACAACAAGCTACGCCTGTACCTATTTCAATTGTTTAGATAAACTATGTGTCTTTCTCTCCTGTCCATGGCTGACTTCACAGCGTGTGACGAGTTACCCCTTACCCTCTCCAGAAGGGTTTCGGCTTAGAGAATAATGCACCGCAATTGTGATTTTTAAAATATTTAATAATTTTATCTTGAAACTTATGCTTTGAATGATGTGTCAATGGAGCATGTGCCTGGGGTTTGGAGCCTTGGTTTATCAGTATACAACTTCCCAAAGCCTCCCAAGAGCAGATTCTCAGCGGTTCACTCTCCCACTCCACGTACCCCAAGCCCCCCATCCTTCCCTCCCCATCCTCACCCTGCCACTGCTGCCATCTTTCACCCTATGAGTGTCTGGAGAGTTGGGTACACTGCTCTATGGCCTTTTGGGAGGGGGCACTGTGGCAGCCACCCTACACTGGGCTGATTGCACCCCAGAACACCTGGCAGGTGCCTGGCCAGTGGGAGGCTGTCTCTTGGTGGGAGTGAGCCTTTCCAACCTCTGTTCGTGTAACCTGGCACACAGGTTTAAAAATTTTGGTGGAGTTGGCTATCTGCCATGGGTTGGAGTGGTAGGCTCGTGAGAAATGGAAATGTCTAGCTCAATGTTCGAGACCCCATGCCTGGCTGGGACACCGAGCAGGCCTGGGAGTTTGCAGGAAGGGCAACCCCGGGGTACCTATGACTGTCTGTTCTTGCTCCATGAGTATAACCTTGCTCTAAGGTATTCCTTCTGCTGACTCCTGTCTAGGGTGAAGATCTCTTCCTCCTCCTAACCTTCTCTGAATCTGGCTTGTGTTTATCTCTTCAGATCAATTCAAGGCACCCTCCAAGGATAAACCGTGTGATACAAGCATGCAATTTCAGTGATTCTGATTAAGGGCTAAAATGTTCTGATGTTTACATTTAAAACTATCATTGCACAGTATAACCAATGCGAAAATTAATGCTAATCACTTGCTTAGAATGAAATTTGCCTGCAAATTAAATTTTTACCAATGACAAGGTAGTGGCTAATGCCCGTAATCCCAGCACTTTGGGAGGCTGAGGTGGGCACATCACCTGAGGTCAGGAGTTTGACAACAACCTAGCCAACGTGGTGAAACCTGTCTCTATTAAAAATCCAAAAAAAAAAAAAAAAAATCAGTGGAGCGTGGTGGCACGTTCCTGTAGTCCCAGTTACTCGGGAGGGTGAAGCAAGAGGATTGCTCAAACCCAGGCGGCAGAGGTTGCAGTGAGCAGACATTGCGCCGCTGCACTCCAGCCTGGGAGACAGAGTAAGACCCCATCTCAATGGGGAAAAAAAAAAAAAAAAGACAACTGGAGAGGAAGAGATGATTAAAAAGAAAGGAGACATCTTTGTGTGCACTTTTAATGGCATATTTCCGGCTTTTCAAGCAAAAGATTTAATTTTTTCACCAGGACCTACAAATCAAGTAGCAAGCTCTGTACCTAATTAAAACTGAGTCCCTGAAAATTGGAGTACATGCTTTTTAATTTGCTTTTCTGTACCTAGCATAATATCTGGCATTTATCAAATATTCAATAAATGCTTTCTTTGAGATCATTTACGTAAATTTGATTTATGTTATATATACGTCTGTGTGTGTGTGTACAACAGGTAGGTGGGTAACACCTGAATTCTACATATTTATGATTATACTTTAATAATACTTTGATATAATAAATTAAGATATACTGTGATATGTAAAAATATATGAAATAGGACAGTAGAATAAAATACTTTAAAAACTGATTTCCAAACAGTTTAGTCTTTCAGTTATCATTCTGTATTAAGAGAATACTGCTTTAGTTCCTTTGCATTTAAAAGATCATTAATCTGAATATTAATTTAATCAATACTATATTAAACAAACTATAAAAGTAAATTAATATTAAGGAAGCAGATTCATCACACTATAAGCTTTCAGAATGTGCCTAGTGTCAGCATATTTCTATGAGAAATAAGTCCTGTTTATACCAGCTATGAAAATCTTACACTGATTTTTTCTTCTTTGTTTATACTTTGATTCATGGAGAAAGCTAAGATTGATATGAATACTTTTACAATTTTTGGATTGTCTACTTTCCAAGTGCTTATCATTTTGTTAACACCTGTGGCTAAATGTAGACAATACAGACTATAGAATAAGCAGATGTCTTTTAATATGAATATTTCCAGAACATTAGGTTCTAAATAGCTTCTTTTTTCTGCAAACAACACTTTCATTTACTTAAAATGTAGGAAATATGTCTAATGGTGCAGAGAGACACAATCACATAGTTACCTACACACAGTCACCCAGAGATACACACAAATTCATACTTACAGGTACAGATACATAAAGGCATATGTGAACAAGGAGACACACAGATGTCTACAGAGCCACATATGCACATAGACTACAGACACATGCATACAAACATGTACACATGCACACACACTGATTTAAACACATGCAGACTGGCAAACACACAAATCTATATATAGAAACAAACACACATACTGATCCAATTGCACACAGTTACATAACCATGTATACACACAGCTCATATACATAAACTAATATATACACAAACAAACAAGAACGTACGCTCACAGATACACACACATATATATATAGACACAAACTCATGCATACAGACACCTAGACACTAATATACATGCACATACTCATATCCCTTTTGTCACGTGCTTTTGGAATTGAGCAGAATTGCTTGAAATTAAAGGAGAAAAAGCTAGATGAGATGCTTCTAGCAAAAGAGAGGAATACAAAAACAGAAACAATTATAAAATCATTGCCTATACCAAAAAAAAGCATTACTCTTTCCTTTCCGATAATTAAGACACTTTAGTTAAACATTTAATCATTGTTTCCTGAACATCTACTATGTACTATGTGCCAGCTCCGGTCTGAATGCCCCAGTCCATGTAAAGCATGCATCATATTAACATCACTGAATATAGAAGCATTCTTTTTTCATTTTCTTAATACAGTGTAAATTTATTACAGAATGTGGAAGCACCATTACATGTCATGCAAGTTAATGAAGATACTAATAACCTCCCGGAAAGCAAGATATGACGCCAAATCCCTTCCCTTTACCCCTCCCTCTATGTATTATTTTTTTCCCTACATCAAAAGACAACACAAGTCTTGAGAACTATAAAGTACCTGATATGGTTTGGCTGTGTGTTCCCAACCAAATATCATGTTAAATTGTAATTTCCAATGTTGAGGAAGGCACCTGGTGGGAGGTGATTGGATCATGGGGGTGGATTTTCCCATTGCTATTCTTGTGATAGTGAATGAGTTCTCTCTGTTCATTTAAAAGTGTTTGGCACCTCTTTCTCTCTCTCTCTCACTGTCTCGCTCTCTCGCTCTCTTTCTCTCTCCTGTTCCATCATGGTAAAGATGTGTTTGCTTCCCCTTCACCCTCTGCCATGGTTGTAAGTTTCCTGAATTCTCCCAGCCATGCTCACTGTGCAGCCTGCAGAACTGTGAGTCAGTTAAACCTCTTTTCTTCATAGTCTTAAGTAGTTCTTTATAGCAGTTTGAGAACGAATTAATGAGACACCTCTCTCCCATCTGCCTGTCCTCTTCCTGTACGTTCTTCTGCATTTGCCATTTAAATTGGCTTATGACCTTATTTTTCTGTGTGTGTTTTATTTTATTGTGTTTTGTTTTCTAGAAAGAGGCAGCATTCACTAGAATAAAATTTTAATAGATACATGTCAAATTTACTATATAGTATTAAACAAGAATATGTGAATCATTAACAGTCCTCTAATGAGGATGGATTAAAAGTAAAGCAAAGAGGTAATTGCCACCTTCTCCATTTTTCCTTCTCACCCTGCCTTGTAAAGCATGTGACAGTAGCATTACATCTAGGTTTTAGAAGGTTATTACTACAGTCACGTGTGTTACAGTTTCTGCTACTCAGTATTGTAAATCCTGTCCAATTCTCTAACCAGCAAACTCCACATACACACAATTCCTCACTTGTAACCTTGGGACAATAATTAACTCCTTTATGGGGTTGCCATGAGACCACATTGATCTGGAAGTATACAGAATCAAAGAGAATCTTTAATACAAGACATTTATCAAAAATGCCTGGTATTTGAAGCTCTAAACAAAGTTAAAAATGCTCGATTAATAAAATAAATAATGTGTTCCTACTAACCCTTAGAGGTGAAAAATCCTTCTAGAATACTTTTTTGGTTGTCCATCCTTAACTTTACGTAGAAACGCTAGAAGTAAGTGTATTATTTTCCATCTTTCGTCCTTACAGGAAGTTTTGCAAACCTCTATTTACACATGGTGCACACAGACACCTACACACATGTGCTACTCTATATTGTAGTATTAATAGGGCTCCTGTTCACCAACATTAATAGATTTCTAACAATCTTCCAGACACTTCTTTTACCTTTTGAGTTTGTCCTGGCCATTAAAAGAGAAAAGAGATGTATTTTCATGCCAATTGAATTTCCAGTTGAAAGTCCAGTTGAATTTCTAAGAAACTATATTTGTGCTATCTTCCTCCTACCTATCCAGGTTAATCTCTTTTCATGGTAATTTACCCCCAGTGCTGTCTCTTCTCCCAACTCACACACAAATACCCATGCCCTGTTTCCACCTGTCATTCTTCCTGCTGATACAGTCTCAGGAAGCATACAAGGAAATGGCAAATGGCTATTTGCTTTGTCAAGTTCCTTGCCACCTAAAAATCTTTCCCTGATTCTTCAGGCCTCAGCTATAAGGTCTGATATGCGAAGGTCTCTGACCCACAACAGCAAATTTTGGTTCTCTGTCTCCCAAAGATATTTCTCCTTATTACAATTTCTTCTACCATTGAAGCTTCTTTCCTTATGGGAATTGCTTGTAGCCATTGTTGTCCTCCTCACTAGAATGTAAGCTTCTTGAAGTCAAAGGCATGTTATGGTATGTATTTACCATGAATAGTAGATGAACCAATGGTATTTCCAACGTCATATGTGTATAACTCAAGCTTGTGGCTTTTTACAGTGTGTTGTTTGTTTTCAACCATATCAGAAGAGCTTTGATTTCACATTTTTACATCGCCTCCTTCCTGTTCAACTGAGGCTTTCTTTCCACTAAAAGGGACCCTGCTAAATAAAGAAAGAATTCATGGTCTCATTATAATTCTCCACATGCCAAAGGACCTTGTGAGGTCCTGGATCACATGTAATGCTTTTGACCTTTACTGACTCTATTCGGAACATACATAGGGATTGTCTGTAGAATTACAGCAACTCAAAGTAGACTTCTATTCACTAAGTTCCAGCATACACTTTGAAGAGTTCGTAGCAGTAGCAGTTAATTTGTCACTTTCTCTCTTCCCTTTCAAAATAATTATTTCTTACTTGTGTTAGTGCATAAATAAATAGAATTATTTAAAGGTTGAATGGCATCTTTTCTGTACCTTGCTTAAACATTCATAAATCCCGAA
>NW_012104698.1:3026962-3029746 GCF_000951045.1 Mandrillus leucophaeus | reverse complement strand
TTAGAAGCCAAACACATAGCCAAATGGGAACTCCCAATCTTGAAAATCCATGAAAATGAGATAAACTTTTTCTAAAGCATCCTCTTTTCTGCAGATATCTTTCTGCTGAGTGGGTGGCTTAGATGGCATAAGCATATTTATTATCAGGTGATGACACTTTTGCTTGAATGCCATGTTCTTTGGCTGTAGAAAAAATGAAATATAATAAATCAAAGTGAAACTGCAGCAGCTGATCAGCCTCTGACCAATTGGAGAGTGGGAAGTCTCCAATGAGCAGAAACTCAGGTAATCATCTGATGTATGCTCTGTCCACAGTAGACCCCCCCAGAGGTGGAATGAGTTCAATTTATCAAAATAAACTTCATGGCATTTCTATTTGGGGGTGCAGTGCAGTTTTTATTATTGGAAGGTTTTTTTTATCAGCAGAGCAATATAGGGAAGGGCTCGTGGAAATTTAAAGTGATTGTGATTCAGACATGCCTTGGCACAAAAGTAGGTGCCAAAGGATGAAGGTCATTTTTTCTTTATTCATTTTTTTTGCATCCCATCCGAACAACTTCTACACTGTTAAACTTACCAACTGCCTCTACACCATCACAACTTACCACTTATGAATTCTTTTTAGGCACATTCCTACACTGTTTATGGACAATGTCCTAGACAGTTTCTCCTTGCACATCTTAGATTCCTATTTCCTGAACTCTTTGTTATTGTCCTAACTTCTGGATTGCTATTTTGTATCATGATAATAGCCCCGAGCTCATGCCCCTTTTGAACTTGGAAACTGTGGTCCTAATACTGTTCTGTTAGCTTCATTTAGGCATGACTACGTTGTGGTTTTTTGGTTCATTTATTCAAATATTTAATTTGTGAATGCAAGATACTACACACTGCTAAATGCTGGAAGATGAAAACACAGTACTCTCGCTCACACACATGTAATTAAGTTGCACTTTATATACGTTACTGTGTTATTACAATACAGTGAGGTGTTTCTATACAGACATGGACTGCCACTGAATACTTTGAACAAAGGCCCTGAAAGACCCATCTCTCCAGGCTAATCTCAAAAGACCCATCTCTTAGCAGCATGCCAGTTCCTCTGGGTTTGTCTTACCTCTGTCCTCAGGTCATTGC
Organism: Mandrillus leucophaeus; assembly: GCF_000951045.1. Classification (NCBI taxonomy): domain Eukaryota; kingdom Metazoa; phylum Chordata; class Mammalia; order Primates; family Cercopithecidae; genus Mandrillus; species Mandrillus leucophaeus. The sequence goes on along the minus strand of NW_012104698.1, from coordinate 3,028,609 downwards.
CCTATAACTTTGAGGCCACCCACTAGATTCACCTACATCCTCCTCTACCACACTTTGCTTATCTCAATTCTTACATTTACAGGCACAGAGAATTACAGTGTTCTGCTCTGTTTGTAACTCCCAACAAATACTACATATCTTGATGAAAGTTATTGTTCTTAATTCATCTTTAGAACTCTAACATCTAATACTGTGTCTTCTATTCGGAGTTACTCAGTAAATGTTGAACTCATTGGCTCATTTGACAAATGCAGAACAAGCTTAAAGTGTCATTTTCTTCAAATGAAACTCAAAATAGGATTAACTTTGTCATCCCTCAGAAATGAAGCCATTTCTAATATGCCTTCAGTGAAGGGGAAGAGGAAAAAAAATCATTTTGCAAATTACAATAACTTGACAGCTGCTTGCTAAACAATGCCGCATTAATTTTCAACTTTCTGCACATGGCTGAGTGGAAGATCCCTTAATCCCAGGTCCCATTTTATTCTTGCCTCATTGTCTCTGTCCCCTCATTGTATCACTTGCAGAAATCACCAGTGACTGAGCACTCTCTTAAACCTTATTATCGTCAAAGAAGTCATAGACTAGGTTAATGTAGATCTGCTTCCCAGAGGTGTGTTAACACGGATTTAAGTTCTTTATTTTGAGTGATTGACTTTGAGAAAACTCCTTCTTTACCAGTTACTACCGGAGAAATAGAACCTTCCAAAAGTGACACTAAACTAACCACGTATTCTTGAGTTCTGCAGGCATAATAACTTTTAAAGAGATTGAGATTAATTTGGCCATTTATGAGTAGGTGTAATCAGATGACCCTGCATGTTGAGGCCAGTGAGACAGTGCATCAGAGGTTTAAATTCCTAGCTCTAAACGATCTACATTTCGGAAGCTTTTCTGAACAAATTCTCTAAGGTTTAGTTACGCTGCCGTGATATTGTTGTTGTTGTTGTTGATGATGTTCCTGGCGTACTGTTTCCAACAAATGGTTACTTTCATAGGAAAGGGATGAGAGAGTCCTTCCTGAAGAGGCGCTTTGCTTTTCAAAAATCCAAACTGCCTTATCTCATCATTGAAAACCTGCTTAGGGAAACTAAAGATATCTTTCAAATACAGAATATGAGTGGCACAAAATACAACCTAGATAAAAAAAGAGGAAAGGTAATTGCAATTGAGCCAGTGTTTTAGAGAGCTAAGTGGTGTTTGATATGCTCATTCTCATCCAATAAATAAAAGAATTGAGACAATGCACTTTTTTCTGCTATACAAAGCTATTTTTATTTATTTAGGCTCTCTGACAAAATGCACATATTCATAGGCATTTCAGAAACTGGCTGCAGAGCACATCAGGGATGCTGTTCCTAGGAAAGGCCATGTGGGCTGGGAAACGGGCCAAGAGAAACACTCCGATGAGCACACTCCTCCCAAAAGTTAAATAATACCTTAGGCCCTCAGGGAGGTCCTCCTGGGGTTGATAAGCATCGGAACACAAGTGACCTTAATCATTATAGTATGACATGGAGTTGAAAATACTGAAGACTGAACTACGCTCCTAATCAGGTCATAAACAGGGGTTACCGAGTGAGTTTCCTAATCCTGTTAGGATCATCACTCCTCATCAGGACTAAAAATAATAAGGAAGGGTACAAG
>NW_012104698.1:3016848-3026227 GCF_000951045.1 Mandrillus leucophaeus | reverse complement strand
AACAACAACTAATAATAAAATAGAACCTTTTAAATAATATACTGTAATAAAAGTTATATGAATATAGTTTCTCTCTTTCAAAATGTCTTATTGCATTGGGACCACCATTGACCATGGATAACTGAAACCACAGGTAAGAGAGGACTACTGCATGTGAATATATATACACATATATTTGGAAGTTATTTCTAAATATATAGTATATAAAATCTGTATTTATATAAATTTATATTTAAACTTATACATACATATGTGTGTATTTGTGTGTGTGTGTGTCTGTAATTTGAAGAGGCTTCAAAATGACAGCAAATAAGAAATAAGATGTGCTTCTGTGCATTCCCCTTCATGGCTTAGAGTCTGATCTCAACCCAGCATCAACTGTCACGCCACAACATGAGCCTTGGTATCTCAGCCTTTGTGTCCTACAGAACCATTAGAGCCATAAGGAACAATTTGTAGTCCCAAGTGCACATTTGTGTGTTTTCTTGTGCTTTCTTGTTTCAGAATATGCCTCACTGTATCCATCTGGCCAATTTCCACTCAATTTCCACTCATCCTTCATGAACAAAATAAAATGCCAGTCATTTTAGAGAATCATCACTGACTCCTTCAGCCCGTTAAGAGCTATCTGCTCAGTCCTCTCCTGGCATCTCTTTCACACTGCTATGCCAATATGCCTCACATTTCTGCAATTATTTACTTATTTTTTTAGATACTTCATCTCCACAGACTAGGAGATACCGAAAGGCATGAAAGCTATATCACTGACTTTTGTTCCCAAATACCTAAAACTAATTCTAGAATACTAGAGTTGTATCCTACAAATATTCACAATGAATGGACTGCTATATATATTTTTTCCCTTTTAAGCATTTCATAACCACTCCTCTATTGTAAGCTTCACTTTGTTCCATTTTAGTTTAGATCGCCCTATTCAAAAGCATGAACTTTTGCCAAGAAATTATATATAATGTTTTAGTGGTGATCTGTATGAGCCTATACATTTTTTGTCTACACAATCTCTGAGTTATCCTTCAAAAATGTTTAGAGGTTCTCCGTCTTTGACAATATTCAATACAATACAGAAATAGAGCATTTGAAAAAATGTATCTCCTCTAGAGAACACCACAGGCTTGATTGTATTTGGAAATGCTCAGCAAACTTTTCATTTCAAATATTTCAATCTTGCGCTAAATAGATGAAATTCACTATATGCAATATCAAAGCAGGAAGAATACTTGTCAAACCATTTTGGTAAAATTCCAAGCCAGGAAGTTTGGAGTTTATCAAAGAATGTCTTTGTAATGAAATCATAGAGGCCTTTTTAAATTATGGCTTCTGACCATATGGACTATTGTTTTTCAGCCTGTAAATTCATTAGTGAAAGAGAAAACAGAACACCCTCCTGAAGGGAAAGGCATGCCACAATACCCATGCAGAGACCATCCTTTTAAACTTGGATGTTTCTGTGTATTTGAAGTAAACGTAGGACAGAATAAGTATATAGCGATATAGATCTCTATTTATCTTGACCCTCCCATCTCTAGCATTTATACACAGTATTATTTGGCATTTGTTGAAAAAAATTTTTTAAATTAGAATGCCCACCTGATAAATCTAAATAGCTCAATTATATTCTCTATTAATAAGTCTCCTCTCTGGAATCCCTGATGAATCATCATCTAACATAGCAAAAACATGTTTGGTGGAAAAGAATATATTCAACAATGAATATGTTGAGTTAATTTAAAGAATCCCATTCTCACTAAAAAGGTTTCCCATATTTAGTTGAAATCTTTTAATTTGGCTAAAATCACCTGATACTTCCTCTATTTCTTACTTGTTTCCATTCCACCCAAATTTTTTTGTTTAATATCAAGTAAATTTTGTGCTTCAGCCCACAGTGAAGCCTGGAGTCTTGTGTTCCTTTGGTTTCTTGCTGCAAGGACGGAAGTGAGATTTGGGGTGACATCATTTGCTCCAGAAAAATTTGTAAATATTTAAAAAGTTAGTTTGAAATCTTATTTTTTTAAAAAAAAACTACAGTCACTGTGCATACCCAGGTTGAGAAGTACTTCCATCTTCTGTCTGTTGTGCAAAGCGGATAATTCTTTCATCTTCACTTTTTTTTTTTTTTTTTTTTTGAGACAGTCTCACTCTCACCCTGGCTGGAGTGCTGTGGCGCGATCTCGGCTCACTGCAACCTCCACCTCCCGGGTGCAAGTGATTCTCCTGCCTCAGCCTCCTGAGTAGCTGGAATTACAAGCGGCTGCCACCATGCCTGGCTAATTTTTTTTTTTTTTATTTTTAGTAGAAATGGGGTTTCACCATGTTGGACAGGCTAGTCTCAAACCCCTGACCTCAGGTGATCCACCCACCTAGGCCTCCCAAAGGGCTGGGATTACAGGCATGAGCCACCGTGCCTGACCTAATACTAAGAGATCAGGAAGATAATACTCCTGTGTACCTTCTAACTCAGTATCCATATATCACTAGCATGGAGCAGTGGGGGAAAAAAATGAGAACCTTAGATTCAGACAGAGTTGGACTTGAATTTCAGACTTAATGCATATAGACAGCAGTGTGAGCTAAGCTTTTGCTTTTACTTTCCTACACCTTATATTTCTCTTCTATAACATAATAACATGATGATGTATTAACATGGTAATGCATGTGAAATAGCCAGTTAATTGTTTGGAACATCATAGATGTTCCATAAATACTGAATCCTTTATTCCAAGCTTTGTTACCATTGCTTATTATTTGGTGTGCTTATAATTTCATCCATTCATTCTTTCATACTTTTATCCATTCATCTAATCGTCTCACAATTCTCCCATTTTCCATCCTTCAATCCACAAACACATTGGCCACTTTTTATGTTACAAATAACTTTGTTAAGTGGTGAGGATAGAGAGATGAGTAACGATTCCTGACCACAAGCAGATCTCAGCCAAGTGGAGATGACCTCTAGATGATAACAAATAAGAAACAACTTGTGTTATGAAAGAGAAATAAATGAAGTACTACTATTGAGTACAAAGGAGAGGGTTCTCTAAAGGAAAGGATTCCCAAGTATGGGAGACACATTTGATAAATTTAAGTCTATACTTTGTGGTCCATGACCCGTGCTAAGCACTTTACCTGGGGTATATTGTTGGCAGTCCTCCCAATGATAATTGCCATTATAGAGTTAGACTCATCTTAGAAATAAACAGCATAAAGCTTAAGTAAGTTAAATCACATGGTCAAATTCAAGTCATAAGGAGCCGATCTTGAATTTGACCCCATACTAGTTGTTGTAACTATTATGTTGCCTTCATGGAAAGGACAGACGTTAAAAGCATCATGGTATAAAAATGAGAAAGAGCAGAGTTGTGTTGTCCAGTTTTATATTTATATTGCTCAGAATAAATTGAAAACATAACCTGGATAAATAATGATTAATGACAGCCTCTTCCCACCAGGAAAACACCCAAGTTCCTGAGAGCGGTGATTAAACAGCTGAATAGCAGATAAAGAGAGACAGACTCAGGGATCTTAGCACCATAGAAGCCACAATGTATTTGTGTATATAGTTGGCTCTTTTGTTAATAATGGGTATGCTTTGACTATACTTTGAGAATACTCTAATCATGTTTTATTGAAAAAAATCAAGTCCATATAGGAATACTTTTTGCTGTTGCTTTTGTTGGTGGTGTCTTGGGCAAAGGCAATCATTTCTGTAGAGTGCAATGAGAAAGAACAATGTGCTCAACATTACTTCAGCTAGCATCACTCTGAGCCTTTTTCCCAGATGAAAGCAACTGATTTCAGCATTTTCTCTCTATGTCTGTGGTTTAAACTAAAAGTTATCCTTTGACCTTCCTTCCTTATTTTCTTATTTTCTCCATCTATCCCTCTCTTTCTTTTTCCCTTCTTTTCTTTTCTCCTTCCTTTGTAATTCTTTCAATGCCGTTAGATGAGACTCAGGTAGGCAACTGCATAGGAAGGCTAGAACCTGATGGGGGAGTAAGGCGTAACCACAAGGAGGAGAGTAGGACACAAGCATTTGGGAAAGCAGCAGTGACTTGTCACAGGAAGTCAAGAGGAAAGAATTTGTGCAGGGAGGTTGTGGGTGAGAGCAGAAGCCCAGTGCAGGATGTTGGAGCTCAGACACTGCAAAGAAGCCTCACAGACATCACCTTAATCAAGTAATCAATGCTATTATATTCAAAATTGGGACAAATTGAAATCGCACATCACCTGCTAAGAGGCAATGAGAAGAACACAGCAACATTTCTGTCATATTCCTGCCCAAAATACTGTGTAACATGAATCTAATCATGAGAAAATGTAAGATAAACCCAAATTAAGGGAGATTCTATGAAGTAACTGATCTATGTCTTCAAAAGTGGCAAGGTCAGGAAAGTCTGGCCAAACATCGGCAATTCTACAGATTGAAAGACACTAAACAGACATGGCAACTAAATGCAATGTGAGATTCTGAACTGGATTCTTTTACTGCAAAGATGTATTCTTGGGTAAGAAAAAAAGGCATTAATTTTAATTTCTGATTTTGATGGTTGTGTTGAGGTAATATAAGAGAAAATCTTGGTGGTAGGTATTACACACAAAAGTTTCAGGGGTTGTGGTGCAATCATATTAACCACTTCCTCTCAAACAGTTTCAAAAAATAGTATTGTTATTACAACTTCTTAGTAACTTTTAAATTGCGCCATAAAAAAAATAAAACTTTAAGCTGGCATTAAGAGGAGGATTAACTGTCCAATCTCTAAAGAGTCATATAACCTTGAGTTTAAATTCAAGTTTGAGTTTGAACTTGAATTCAAATTCAAGTTTATCCCTTAAAAAAGGGATATGATATGGACAAGTTATTTAACTTACATACATTTGCACAATGGGGATAACCTAAAGTTTCATGTGAAGATTAAAATAATTCATAGGTTTTCTGTGAGAGTTAAGATTTTTAGTGCCTGAAATGTGATTGGAAGAGTGTTTGACACATAGAAGCACTACATCAATCAGTGTAGCTGTATTATGACTATTCTTATTATCACCATTATTTTATTGAAAGGTTCAATTCCGAGAATTGTAATAAACTGAAATTTGCAATCACAGAAACCTGGGATCAAATGATTACTTAATAGTTAGGTGGCCCAAAGTTTCTTAAGTTTGTGAAATATCATTGTTTTCCATCAACTTCTATGACCTTCCCATGACCTGAAATTCATTTTTGCTTACTAAGTTCAGTCTACCCTGGCTTTCTTTCAGTTCCTCAAAAACAAGTCATTTCCAGATCCAAAGAATCACACAGTCTTTTGCCTCTTCCAGGAGCACACCTTTGCCCTTACTGGCCTGAATGATTCTACTACTTCAGAGCCCTGCTTGACAGTTGAATTCACAGAGTCCCTGATCATTAAGTTATTCTCTTTCATAGGTTTCTATATTTTATAGAAGTTACTGAAATTTGCAATTTGTTATTGTTTGTGTCTTACCCAAAACAAAAACCTTTTTGAACTCAGCGTTCAGGCCTGTTGATTTTTGTTATATTCACCATTGTGTACCTAAGATATAGCACAGGGTACAGCATATAGAAGGTTTTCTACAAGTAACAGTAGGATGAGTCAATATATGAATAAGCCAACCACAGTACCAGGCACTTGAGAGTCATATATCAACTCTTTAAAGCAACCCACAATGATGATACAAAATAGATACTAATATCACTGTTACCATAAACATAATCTTGCTCCTCATCCTAGGCAAAATAAAAAGTGTCAGTAGATCTTGACACTTCTCAAAGAAAAACTAATTATTTTCGTGTATTAAGCATCAAGGCAAGAGAGTAAAGGAGACTCACCCTAATTATGTAAGGAGACAATGTTGAATGCAAATTTTCAGTTTCCACTAAAAAATGAATGATTACTTGGGAAGAAAATAATTGCTTTGGCACTAAATGCAGCTGTTATTCATGTCACATTATTTATAAGACTGATGTGCATAATATTCCTCCAGTCTTACTATAAATTAAAACAATTCAGGAACATACTATATACAGACACTTATGAGAAGATGAGTTTACAATTGCTATTGCTGACTCTAATAAGAATAGAATTTTTCTCAGTGATAAAGGCATTTTATGGGAAATAAAGCAACAAATAACCTCATCATTGTACTTTGGATCTAAAGAGTCATATAACCTTGAGTTTAAATTCAAGTTTGAGTTTGAACTTGAATTCAAATTCAAGTTTATCCCTTAAAAAAGGGATATGATATGGACAAGTTATTTAACTTACATACATTTGCACAATGGGGATAACCTAAAGTTTCATGTGAAGATTAAAATAATTCATAGGTTTTCTGTGAGAGTTAAGATTTTTAGTGCCTGAAATGTGATTGGAAGAGTGCTTGACACATAGAAGCACTACATCAATCAGTGTAGCTGTATTATGACTATTCTTATTATCACCATTATTTTATTGAAAGGTTCAATTCCGAGAATTGTAATAAACTGAAATTTGCAATCACAGAAACCTGGGATCAAATGATTACTTAATAGTTAGGTGGCCCAAAGTTTCTTAAGTTTGTGAAATATCATTGTTTTCCATCAACTTCTGTGACCTTCCCATGACCTGAAACTCATTTTTGCTTACTAAGTTCAGTCTACCCTGACTTTCTTTCAGTTCCTCAAAAACAAGTCATTTCCAGATCCAAAGAATCACACAGTCTTTTGCCTCTTCCAGGAGCACACCTTTGCCCTTACTGGCCTGAATGACTCTACTACTTCAGAGCCCTGCTTGACAGTTGAATTCACAGAGTCCCTGATCATTAAGTTATTCTCTTTCATAGGTTTCTATATTTTATAGAAGTTACTGAAATTTGCATTTTGTTATTGTTTGTATCTTACCCAAAACAAAAACCTTTTTGAACTCAGCGTTCAGGCCTGTTGATTTTTGTTATATTCACCATTGTGTACCTAAGATATAGCACAGGGTACAGCATATAGAAGGTTTTCTACAAGTAGCAGTAGGATGAGTCAATATATGAATAAGCCAACCACAGTGCCAGGTACTTGACAGTCATTATATCAACTCTTTAAAGCAACCCACAATGATGATACAAAATAGATACTAATATCACTGTTACCATAAACATAATCTTGCTCCTTATCCTAGGCAAAATAAAAAGTGTCAGTAGATCTTGACACTTCTCAAAGAAAAACTAATTATTTTCGTGTATTAAGCATCAAGGCAAGAGAGTAAAGGAGACTCACCCTAATTATGTAAGGAGACAATGTTGAATGCAAATTTTCAGTTTCCACTAAAAAATGAATGATTACTTGGGAAGAAAATAATTGCTTTGGCACTAAATGCAGCTGTTATTCATGTCACATTATTTATAAGACTGATGTGCATAATATTCCTCCAGTCTTACTATAAATTAAAACAATTCAGGAACATACTATATACAGACACTTATGAGAAGATGAGTTTACAATTGCTATTGCTGACTCTAATAAGAATAGAATTTTTCTCAGTGATAAAGGCATTTTATGGGAAATAAAGCAACAAATAACCTCATCATTGTACTTTGGAATGATGGCAAACCAAACACAAGTTATGTGACATGAAAATGTCCTAATGATTTTAAGTTACTGAGCCTTAGTCACGTGATTTTTCGATGACCGTAGTGTATAAAGAATTATAAATGAACATTACAGTCAGAAAGCATGGTTCAAACTCCAGCATCTTGTACGTTTGCTGTAAAACATGGGGCCCATTTTTCACCAGAATAAGCCCAGCTTCGTCATCAATCAAATGGGGACAATAATAACACTTATTTCATGCCCTTTCCTCAAAGTTCATATGCTGAAACCAAATCCCCAACGTGATAGTCTTAGAAAGTAGAGCCTTAAGGAGGAAATTAGATCTTGAGGGCTCTGCCCTCATGAGTTGAATATATCTACTTATAAAAGAGATTCCAGGCTGGGCGCAGTGGCTCTCGCCTGTAATCCCAGCACCTTGGGAGACCGAGGCGGGCAGATCACAAGGTCAGGAGATCCAGACCATCCTGGCCAACATGGTGAAAACCTGTCTCTACTAAAAATACACAAATTAGTTGGGTGTGGTGGTGCGTGCCTGTAATCCCAGCCACTCAGGAGGCTGAGGCATGAGAATCGCTTGAACCTGGGAGGCAGAAGTTGCACTGAGCCGAGATCACACCAATGCACTCCAGCCTATAATCCCAGCACTTTGAGAGGCCTAAGTGGACAGATCACAAGGTCAGGAGATCGAGACCATCCTGGCCAACATGATGAAACCCCATCTCTACTAAAAATACACAAATTAGCTGGGTGTGGTGGTGCATGCCTGTAATCCCAGCTACTTGGGAGGCTGAGGCACGAGAATCGCTTGAACCTGGGAGGTGAAGGTTGCAGTGAGCTGAGATCATGCCACTACACTCCAGCCTGGTGAAAGAACGAGACTCTGTCTAAAAAAGAAAAAAAAAAACAAAGACTCCAGCCAGGCACAATGGCTCATACCTGTAATCTCAGCTCTTAGGGAGGCAGAGTGGGAGGATGGCTTGAGCCCAGGAGTTCGAGACCCGCCTGGGCAATATAGCGAGACTCTGTTTAGGAAAAAAAAAAAAAGAGAGAGAGAGAGACTCCAGAGAGCGAGCCAGCCCCCTCCACCTTATTCCACCTTTTCAGGACACATCTAGAAGGTGCTAGCTATGAACCAGGGAGCAAGCAAGCCCTCACCAGAAACCGAATCTGTCAGCACCTTGATATTGAGCTTCCTATTCTCCAGAATTGTGACCAATACATGTCTCTCATTTACAAGCCACCCAGTAAATGATATTATGTTATGGCAGCCTGAATGAATTAAGACACCTTATGAAATTATTTTAGGGATTAAATGAGATAATGTATGTAACAGAGTTTAATGATGGCCACATGGAACACATTTAACAAACGATGATGATGATGAAGAAGACATGTAATTTTGTTTTGTATAAAACCATTTAATCTTGTATGAATGAGTGTAACGGTTTAGTTGTTAACAATGGCTTAATAACTGGATTAAAGGCACCAGCCTATGTTTTAGTATTAAGGAGGGGGAGAGAATATGGTATTACTTGGGGATGATGACACAGTACATTATGAAAATGAAAGTACCATGATAACACTAAGGACACTACCTCAGTTCCACCTGATCATGGATGAGCATTTCCACGCAGGGATTAAAGCAGAAGCCTAAACTTTTAACTTGCCATGACTGTTTCAGGCATTTGATGAGAGTGTGTCTGGAGTTGGTTCCTTCCAGTGGGTTCTTGGTTTTGCTGACTTTAAGAACGAAGCAGTGGGCCGGGCGCG
>NW_012104698.1:2999897-3012013 GCF_000951045.1 Mandrillus leucophaeus | reverse complement strand
GGACCATTTTAATAATGAGGCAGTTCCCTCATTACTAATCTGACACTTAGAGCAGTTTAGTAGCTTATCTAAAAACTTAGAGCCACGCCAATGATGAATCTAAGCCAGGGACATAAGTAAATATTCAGTGGCTTCCTTCTGTGATACAGCCAAGAGGAAAACTTGATTCCTGTTTCTCTTCTGGTAGTAACCGGTGATGCGGGCAGAGAATATCAGCTTTTAAGTGAGTTCAATACAGTGCTTGCAGGAAAAAAAAAAAAAAAAGCCGCTGAGCGAAAGTCTTTTCTGGGTGTCGTATAATGCAGAGAGCCAAAATGATCCTGAAGAAGTGTCTGTCTCCACGCCTTATCCATAGCATCTGCCAGGCCTCACTGAACCAGCATAATCTAGACCTCAGTCTTTCTGCTGTGCTCACATCATTGTCACTCCTGCCTCAGGCCCCTTTAGAAAGTACACTTGACTCTGTTTTATTTCCAAAGGAGTTCATTCTCTTTTTTTATGAGGGAAATTTCTTGGAGTAAGGACTGTAATAACAACAGTTGCTGCTGCCACTGCTGCTACTGAGTATTGAGTATCTATGTGTCAGGCACTAAGCTAGCTGCTTTAGATACATTATCACTCACCCTTAAAACAGCTCTGGAAATGGAAATTATTATTCACATTGCATAGAGGTAAAGTACATTGTCCAATGTCACAGAGCTATGAGAATAAGACTGCAGTGTTAACTCAGGCTTGCCTGTCTCCAACCCTATGCTTATCCAACTATACCACAAAATAGACAGGTTTATAATTATCCAAGTACTTTCTATATTCATTATGATTAGGGCAATTAAAAGCTAATAAATTGGCAAGTCACAGTTAATCATTATTCTGTTAATCTAACAGCACCTTAGATTTATATTGTGCAATATAACTTACACATGTTTTTTATGTGATTGACTTCACTGGTTCTCACACCAATCTTGTATTTCTCACATGTAGCTTCCCCTCTCACTCCACTTATAGGATCATCTATATATATATGTTCAGATATTGAGAGCTGAACTTATTTCTGTTTATTCTTTTTCTTGTATCAGTGCAGTGGTTGATGGAAAGAACACCTTATTCAACCTAACTATGCTTGAAATAAAGAAGGAAAGCCTTATTTCTTTTGGATATTAATCACTTATCACACGGATAATTTGGAAATATTCCCTCCCAATCCGTACGTTGTCTCCACATACTGTGCTGGAGCTTTTGACATGAAACTTTCCCCATACGCATTTTTCTGGCAATTTTCCAGTTTCATTTATTATATTTAAATCTTTATTCACTTTGGGATTTTTATATAGTATACGATGAGTGTCTAATTTCATTCTTCTGCGTGTAAATACTCAGTTTTTCCAATACCATTTCATGTAGAGAATGTCTTCCCCATTGTGTGTTCATGCCACCTCAGTCAAAAATCAGTTGATCATGAATGTGTGGATTTATTTCTGGGTTTTTTATTAATCTATACCCTTGGTTGACATGTCCGTTTTAATGCCAGTACCATGCTGTTTGATTGTAAGTGCTCTATGTTTTGTAATCAAGGAGTGTGATGCCTCCAACTTTGGTGACCTCTCAAAGTGCTGGGATTACAGGTGTGAGCCATCGTGCCCAGCCAGGGTACAACATTTAAGACAGACAGGAAAAATAGGTTTTGAGATCTATGACACAGCAGGGTGACTATAGTCTATAACATTGTATCATATATGTCAAAATAACCAAGAGAGTAAATTTCGCATGTCTCATTGTAAAAAATGATAGATTTACTCCATCAAAATAAAAGAAGAAAAGTCGATGACATATTCTTTCTTTCCTTTGTTAAGTCACCCTTTCCCATCACAGAATATAAATTCAGCTCCCTTTATACTCTAATTGAAACCTCTGAGCTCACATGGCAGCTTTGCTCACTCAGGAGGATTATGTGCCAATTTTGGGGGAATTGGCTTGCCCAGCTTCAACTAACAGATGTTAAGGCTTTTTACCAGCCAATCCAACTTTCTTGTTATCCCTCTAAGGCAAAAAGCAACAACAACAAAAATTTACCTTTTCCTCTAACCAGATAATGGGCGAAAACATTTTTATATGCATTAGATGAAACTTGACCATTCGATTTCAATTTTAGCCTCAACACTGAGTTTTACTATGGGAGAGATGTAAGCTCGCATGGAGTGGGGGCAAAATAGCATGTGAGGAAGGAAGAAAGGAGAGCAATGGCCGCCTAGGTGAAGAGGTGGCTCAGGGAGAAAAATGATTTCAGAGGCCACGGTGGTGTTCACTTACATTACTTAGAAATCTGCAAATTAAAAATAAATAAACAGTCTGGGCGCGATGGCTCGTGGCTATAACCCCAGCACTTTGAGAGGCCGAGACAGATGGATCACCTCTGGGCGGATCACCTGAGGTTAGGAGTTTGAGAACAGCTCGGCCAGCATGGTGAAACCCCATCTCTACTAAAAATACCAAAAATTAGCTGGGCGTGGTGGCAGGCGCCTGTAGTCCCAGCTACTCAAGAGGATGAGACAGGAGAATCGCTTGAACCCAGGAGGTGGAGTTTGCAGTGAGCCAAGATAACGCCCTTGCACTCCAACCTGGGCAACAAGAGCGAAACTCTGTCTCAATAAATAAACAAATAAATAAATAAATAACAGTAAGTAACATATAATACCCATGTCTATATGGTTCAAATGTATATGGTTCAAATGATCTGCCTTTACCTGTTGCCATTCTTAATTTTTGAATGGATTATGAAATGAATGAAAATTTTTGGAATTGCTTAGTATTAAGAATAAAATTGGCACTCATTATCTTATCTGGATCTTCAATGCTATCGAGATGCTAATAAGCAGTGTTCATAAAAGCCTCACCTTAGTATAACAAGGGATTAGTAAACTAGATTGCATTGCCCCTTGAAATCAGGCATTTGAATCATCTCTCTCTACAGTGCAGCTCTCTCCAAATGACACATTCTATAGCAGGCCAATAACTCATTTCTGCCTCCCTGAAGATTTCTCTTCCTACCTCTGAACCCAAAATGCATTACTCATAAATATTAACATTTTGTTAGTGTGGGATCTTAGGCCAATTTGAATGGTTGAGATTGGGATGTGATTTGACTTGAAAAGAGTAATGAAGTTATTGTGAGTCCAAGGATGGAAATGAGTTTTGGAGAAGAAAACATCTGAAACAGTGCATAAAATAAGTGACAATCGTTGGTTTCTTTAATTACAGTCTGAATAAGGAAAATCACAATGGAGATATTAAGCTCATTTTTACAGCCTTAAAATTGGATACTGACCCTTCAAGCTCATTTTTTTCCTTTCCTCCACGTCCTCAAGAATAGGCTTTTAAAATCAAAGACTGCCTAGCCCATATTATCTATTATTATTAACATCTTTACATGCATAATTTCATAAAATATTCACAAAAACCCAGCTGAATAATTATTATCATTATTCTCCACAAACGTATTGTCTTGTTACTTTTTTACTTTCCTACAAATTGCAGAAGTGGGATATGAACCCAGAGCTGTTGAAATCCAGAGTCGGGCATCTTAACCACTAGGTGCACCGCTTAAAATTACCATGGTATGGGGGAGAACGGGGTAAGGTAGAAATCGCTCTGTCCCTTGCTTTGTAAAGTTCTTTCTTGCGTTTAAAGAATAATTTTTGAGTTCACATTTCTTCCAGCTTAATGATGGCACACATCATTAGCCTCAAATAGGTAGGCTTAAACTATTTTTACATGTTTTTTTGGCAAAATAAGATGCTGTATTAGACACCTTCAAGGCTGTATTTGTGAACAGCGCACATTTGATATCTCTAAATGCATGTGTATTGATGGACTCCTTGACTACTTAATGCTTTAAGGTAATTAAACCACAAAAACTCATTGGAGTAATGTTTAGGGCTGACTTAAACCCTTAAAAGCCATTAGCTGTTAACTGCCAAGTTGCTCTGAGTCTCTGTCTGCATGAAATTGAATCATATTTGAAAGGTTTTGTAGGCTAGTGGCAAGATTCATAAAAGCCCAACAGCTTTACATCTTTCATCACAAATCAGGAAATGGGAGGGAGGGCAAAGAACTGGATTTGAGAGGGGAAACTGCAGTCAACGTTTCATCCACTGTTTCTCTAGAATCTTTTACTAATTAACCCCACTTGTGCCTTCCTACGGTGAAACTGCACCTATTAATTTACCATTTGTTTAATTCAATTCAAGCCAGAGTATTTTTGCTGTACCTACAGAGATTGATAAGTGGAACAGAGGATGAATAAGCCACTGCCCCTGCCCTCAGCAGCTTTAGATTTAAAAGATACAGTCAGATAAAAAACACTTAGTGTGGTGTAGAAAGCACACACATAGAGGAATGTGCAAAGTGAAGAGGAAAGGATTGTGAGTGGCATCAAGGAAGACTGCTTGGAAGAGTTTATGACTGAGCTGAGTTTGAAAGGTTAATAGGAGTTTCCCAGCAGTGGACAGTGGCACAACATTTAAGACTAAAAAATACCAAAAACACACAGGAAAAGGGTAGTGGTGTTTTTCACTCAAATTAAGAATATTTCACACACACACATGTATGTGCACCTGCGCGCACGCACACACACACACACACACGTGTTTCTGACTTTTAAATACCTTTAATTCTGCTGAGGATTATATGACCAACTGCTGGTCCTGCTCACAGATAATTCTACCCACGGCTAAAAATGTTTTTGTCACTGAAGAGTCTGCATGCTCACAACCTGTGCCTGTAATCCTTACTCACGTCCACCACCAGGGCTGCTGATGCAAACCTCTCCACCGTATCTTGCCTATCCATGTCAGCAAAGCTCTCTCCCAACATGGACATTCCTGCAGCCCCTTGCTGTGGTCACTGTGTACATGATTGGACTCCAGATTTCAGATGGGCTAGAAGAACCTCAGAATTTTGAGATATATCTGTGTGTGTGCGTATGTGTGTATATATATATATCATCGTCGCCCTTATACAGATATATATATACACACACACACACAGATATATAGATACAGATATATAGATATAGATATATAATGAAGTCAACATATGTTTAAAAGGTATTCTATACCATTCAGCTATAAATAAAATAGAGTAACATTGACAAAGAACATAACCACCATTCATGGTGCTGCTTTGATGGGAAACCATATTGATGGCAATCGGTATATGGTGATAATCTATGTATTTAAGGAACGGAGATGTGGTGGACAATATATACATCTGCACATCAGTACTGAAATGCAGGTCGCAGTACATTGTTTCCTGTTTATCTCAAAGACTTAGTGGTGTTTCTTCACTTGTAAAGCAGAGATATTAATGTTTACTTTCTATGGTTGCTATGTGGGTTAATAGAGAAATGGATAGAAAGTGCCTATAATATAGGTAATGCTTGTAAGAGCTACACAGTATTTCTCTTTTTAGTAAATGCTCTGGGTAATTAGAAAATGATTCAATGACTTCCTTTTGTCTACAGAAAAAAATGGCCAAAATTTATTACACAATTCTAAACTTCTACTTAATATGTTCTAATAATCATTTGACTACCTATTTCTTCCCAAAATATGTATTACATCTCAGCAAAAGTGGAATGAGCCAACTTTTCCTGAGCAGGATATTGCACTTTCTCTCATTCTGTCACCTAAATGTCTGTTAAGAAGTATTGAAGAAGCTGGACACAGTGGATCACAGCTGCAATTCCAGCACTTTGGGAAGCTGAGACTGGAGGATCACTTAAACCCAGGAGCTCGAGACCAGCCTGGTCAACACGGCAAAATCCTGTATCTAGTGTCCACCAAAAAAAGTATAAAACTTAGCCGGGTATGGTGGCATGCACCTGTAGTTCCAGCTACTCGGGTGGTTGAGGTAGGAGTATCACTTGAGCCTGGGAGGCACAGAGGTTGCAGTTAGCCAAGATCGTGCCACTGCACTGCTGCACTCCAGACTGAGCAACAGAGCCAGACATTGTTTAAAAAAAAAAAAAAAAAAAGTAAAAAAAGCATTGAAGAGAAGCAGCAGCACCTTTGGATAAATTGTTTTTGCCATTTGTACTTTTGCACTATTGCACTTAATCAAAAAGTTGGTTGGAGTTTCTTTTGTTGTTGATTTGTTCTATTACAAATTTTCATCCTTCCACCAACAGTCTATGGCAAGAGACTGTCTTGTTTTACTAAGTTCCTCAAGTCCTAAATGAAATAAATAAATTCCATAAGAATTTAAATTACTTTTATTTTCTGAGTATAGGTTAAAATAGGTTCCAGGAATATTCCTGGAGCCCTTAAGATTCAACATGTCCACTTTGGTCTCCCAACCCCAGAGCCACCAATAACATGCTATATTTTATGAGATTGGTGCCCGCATAAAGTACAGCTCCAGCCTAGCTATCTATAGTAGCAAACCACCCTTTAACTCATACTATTTATTCTTCTTTATTGCCTGCAGAGTCCTCACCATAAGAGACAATTATTAAATTGATACATTGGTTTATTTACCATCTATT
This sequence comes from Mandrillus leucophaeus, assembly GCF_000951045.1. Lineage (NCBI taxonomy): Eukaryota > Metazoa > Chordata > Mammalia > Primates > Cercopithecidae > Mandrillus > Mandrillus leucophaeus. Next base: position 3,005,472 of record NW_012104698.1, on the reverse strand, counting down.
TCCCATCCTAGAATATAAGTTCCTTGAAATTGTTCCTTGTTAATATTGTCTAACATTTGAATTCTTACTATGTTTCTGTCTCCATGATTGGAAGAATAGATATATAAATAGTTGGTGAATAAGGATTAAATGAGATTACACACTTCAAATAGTTTTTAAACTCCAGAATGCCATGAAATATCAGACCCTTGCTGGCAATACCTCAACTGTACAATGGCTCCCACACATTACATGTAACGCCACTCCTATCATCACTATCCCGTAGCCACCATCTACTGAATACTTATTATGTGCTTAATATTTTATAGACATGACAGCATTAATACCCATAAAGTGTCTGTAATAGTAGTGTTATTATTTCGTCTCCTCCTTCCATTTTACAGAGACGAAAACCGAGGTCCATAAAATCTAAGTGCTGTTAAAGGGAGAGTAGTAGGAAATGGGTCTGCAGAAAGGAAATAATCAGATTCTAATTGGAAGGTTATACATTTTTCTCTACGTAAGTGTTCTAGATCTGTCTTCAACCAACAGAACACTGAAAGGTACCCATTTATATATTTTCATAGTATCCCCAAACTCATGTGAAAGAAAGAGATCAAAAGAATGCACGCACACACATACACACACACACAAATTCATATTTTGCTTTTATATGTATAAGAATATAGTAGACACACACAAAACCAATACCATTTGACTCTGCAGTAGGAATTGGGGCTCTAAGATGGAAGTGAGCTACTTTTTATTAGATACCTTTTGTTACTTTTCAATTTTTTTCTCATATGCAGGCATTATTTTTTAAGATAAATAAAACAGAACAACAAAACAAGACAAAATATAAAGAAAAGGAAAACCAGGGAACTGAACCAGACCCAGTGGCAGTGAGATACAGAGGCAGTGACAGAGTCAAGACTTCCACTAGAAAGCATGGTTCAATGCCTTCCACATATGAAGAGTTATAAAATTTAAAATAAAGATTGCATAGTCCAATATGATTAAGAATGAAATAAGTAAGTAAAGTCCTCTCAATGTCCTAGTTTTTTGCATAATTGAAATCCCTGATATGTGTATATTTTATTCTCTAAACTTATTGCTCAAGGGATCCTTTTTTACGTGGAGCAGTTCATAGATATAATGTTCTGGACAAAAGGCTCTGGCATGTGATCATCTAGAGTAGGACTCAGCAACTACAACTTGTCAAGCAAATCCAGCTTACCGCCTATTTTTTTTAATAACATCTTATAGAATACGGTTATTCTCAATGGTCTACGTATTGTCTGTAGCTGCTTTTGGTCTTCTTAACAGCAGAGTTGAGAAATTGTGACAGAGACCCGTATCATCTGCAAAGCTTAAAACATTTTCTATCTGGTCCTTTAAAAAAAAGGTTGAAAACCCTAATTCAGAGGATAAAAAATGCCAGAACCTGCTGGTCTAGTAGATGTAAAGAAAAACATAAAGAGATTGATACAGACTTCAAAAATTTAAATGCTCACTGGGGCTACACAGAAAATATGAATGAATGAAGTGGAGGAGTTATAAAATAATAAAGAATGATATAGAATGTAGCAAGAGGGACAGGTAACTCTTAAAGGGACAGCTATTTGTCCATTGAAGCCATACGGAAATATACGCTCTTTGTTGCTGTATGTCTACCATTTTTTTCACCAAAAATGGTACTTATGTTTTCGTAAACTCTTCTGCTTATTTAGCTTTTTAAAATATTGTGACTAAAGAAAATGCAACTGTATATAGAGTTCAGCCAAGCAATGTCCAATTTGTAATCTCTAGTCTAAAAGGAATCCCAGATAGTTACTGGCTTGTTAAAAAGGTGATGTTGCTGCTTTCATTATATGCAATATATCTATAGACTGTTCGGCAAATTCCAAACATTTAATGTTTATTTTTCAATATTCTTCAAATGTGCAAATACTACTACTACTGCTACTACTACTAGCAACTATAATTCAAGACTAGTTTTCTGCTTTCTTGAGGAATGAGTAGCACATGAAGGTGCATAAAGGAGTTTGAAATACACTGATACAACTATAAACCACATGATTATCTCAATGGATGCAGAAAACGCTTTCAGTAAAAACTTAATACCCCTTCATGTTAAAAAATTTCAATAAACTAGGCATTGAAGGAACATACCTAAAAATAACAAAAGCCATCTATGACAAGTCCATAGCCAACATCATACTGAATAAGCAAAAGCTGGAAGCATTCCCCTTGAAAACTGTCACAAGACAAGGATGCCCTCTCTTACCACTCTTATTCAACATAGTATTGGAAGACCTGGCCAGAGCAATCATGCAAGAGAAAGAAAATGCTTCCAAATAGAAAGTGAGGAAGTCAAACTACCCCTGTTTGCAGAAAACATAATACTATGTCTAGAAAAACCCCGGAGTTTCGACCCAAAACTCCTTAAACTGATAAATAACGTCAGCAAAGTCTCAGGATACAAAATCCATGTGCAAAAATCACTGGCATTCCAATACAACAATAGTCAAGCTAACAGGTAAATCAGAAATGCAATCCCATTAATAACTGCCATGAAATATATATAATATATACATATAATATTATATATATACACACACACACACTTTGGAATACAGCTAACTAGGGAGGAGAATAATCTCTACAATGAGAATTATAAAACACTCCTCAAAGAAATCAGATATGACAAAAACAAATGAAAAAATATCCCATGTTTGTGAATAGGAAGAATCAATTCATTAAAATGTCCATACTGCCCAAAGCAATTTTCAGATTCAGTGCTGTTCCTATCAAATGACCAATGATGTTCTTTACAAAACTTAAAAAACAAAACCTATTTTAAAATTCACATAAAACCAAAAAATAGCCCAAATAGCCAAAGCAATCCTAAGCAAAAAGAATGTAGCTGAAGCCATCATGCTACCCAACTTCAAACTATACTACAGGGCTACAGTAACTAAAACAGCTTCCTACTGATACAGAAACAGACACATAGACAAATGGAACAAAATAGAGAGCCCAGAAATAAGCCCACACACCTTCAACAATCTAATGTTTTACAAACTTGACAAAAATAACCGATGAGGAAAGGACTCCCCAGTCAATAAATGGTTCTAGGATAACTGGCTAGCCATATGCAGAAGATTAAAGCTGGACCCCTTCCTTAATTGTATAAAAAAATCAACTCAAGGGGGCGGGCGTGGTGGCTCACACCTGTAATCCCAACACTTTGGGAGGCAGAGGCAAGTGGATCACAAGGTCACGAGTTCAAGACCAGCCTGACCAATACGGTCAAACCCCATCTCTACTAAAAATACAAAAATTAGCTGAGTGCGGCAGCTCGCACCTGTAATCCCAGCTACTTGGGAAGCTGAGGCAGAAGAATTGCTTGAACCCAGGAGATGGAGGTTGCAGTGAGCTGAGATCACGCCACTGCACTCCAGCCTGGTGACAGAACAAGACTCCATCTCAAAAAAAAAAAAAAAAAAAAAATCAACTCAAGGCTGGGTGCAGTGCTTCACTCCTGTAATCCCAGCACTTTGAGAGGCTGAGGCGGGTGGATCACCTAAGGTCAGAAGTTCGAGACAAGACTGACCAAAATGGTAAAACCCAGTCTCTACTAAAAATACAAAAAATTAGCTGGACATCGTGGCATGCACCTGTAATCCCAGCTACTCGGGAGGCTGAGGCAGGAGAATCATTTGAACCCAGGAAGTGGGGGTTGCAGTGAGCCGAGATCATGCCATTGCTCTCCAGTCTGAGCAACAAGAGCAAAACTTCATCTCAAAAGGAACAAAAACAAACAAAAAACAAAAATCAACTCAAGATGAATTAAAAACTTAACTGTACAACCCAAAACTATAAAAACCCAGGAAGACAACCTAGGCAATACCATTCTGGACACAGGCATGGGCAAAGACTTCATAACTAAGATGCCAAAAGCAATTAAGACAAAAGCAAAAATTGACAAATGGGATCTAATTAAACCAAAGAGTCTCTGCACAGCAAAAGAAACTATCATCAAAGTAGACAGACAACATACACAATAGGAGAATATTTTTGCAAACTATGCATCTGACAACTGTCTACTATCTAGCATCTATAAGGAACTTAAACAAATTCTGAGGAAAAAACAAACAACCCCATTAAAAAAGTGGGCAAAGGACATGAACAGACACTTTTCAAAAGAAGACATACTTGTAGCCAACAAGCATATGAAAAAACTCAGTGCCACTGATCATTAGAAAAAATGCAAATCAAAACCGCAGTGCAATACCATCTAACACCAGTCAGAATGGTTATTATTAAACAGTCAAAAAATAACAGGTGCTAGTAAGGTTGTGGAGAAAAAGCAACGCTTATAAACTATTGGTGGGAGTGTAAATAGCTCAACCATTATGGAAAGCAGTGTGGCATTTCCTCAAAGACTGAAAAACAGAACTACCATTCTACCCAGCAATCCCATTACTGGGTATGTACCCAAAGGAATATAAATCACTCTATCATAAAGACACACACACACATGTGTTTATTGCAGCATATGTTATTCATAATAGCAAAGACATGAAATCAACCTAAATGTCCATCAATGGTAGACCGTTTAAAGAAAATGTGGTTCATATACACCATGGAATACTATGCAAACATAAAAATCAGTACAATCATATCCTTTGCTGAAACATAGATAAAGCTGGAGGCCATTATCCTTAGCAAATTAATGCAGGGACAGAAAACTAAATCCCTCATGTTCTCACTTATAAATGGCAGGTAAATGATGAGAACACATGGACACATAGAGGGGAACAACAGACACTGGGGCCTACCTGAGAGTGGAGGGTGGAAGGAGAGAGAGGATCAGGAAAAATAACTAATAGGTACTAGGCTTAATACCTGGGTGATGAAATAATCTGTACAACAAGCCCCCGTAACATGAGTTTACCTACATCACAAAGCTGCACGTTTACCCCTGAACTTAAATGTTTTTTTTTTTTTTTTAAAGATACAAAAAACAGGGAAGTATGCTTATATTTTAGAGTAATGAATGGCTTAGCGTTTTTCTAGCCATAAAATCAGAAAAACGTTAGCTGGATTGGAGGGCAGAGAAAGTCCAGGTTTTCAACAAAAATAATTGCATGGAAGAAAGCACGGGGGCATGAAAGAAGACTTTGTCCAGAAAATGTGACCGTAGTGGAAGACGATCAGAACACAAGCAAGCAAATAAGAAGATGTGGCACGCATACGATAAAGAGTGAAGAAATGTTTGAAGCTACAGGGGAGTGCTCGCTTCAGCAGCACATATACTAAAATTGGAAGCTACAGGGGATCGGAGGTTGTAAAGGTTTGGGGAGGACATAATAATTTGAAACCTGATAGTAACCAAAGTTAAGGCTATCGGGACGATTGGCAGACTCTCTTCAAAAAGAAAATAATTGTTTTTCAATGAATAAATGACCACTAACTCTTAAAAATATCCAACTGGTTTTCTTCTAGGGTTTTTATGGTTTTAGGTCTAACATTTAAGTCTCTAATCCATCTTGAATTAATTTTCGTATAAGGAGTAAGGAAAGGATCCAGT
>NW_012104698.1:2995624-2998807 GCF_000951045.1 Mandrillus leucophaeus | reverse complement strand
ATAAGAACATGGGAGTCTTTCCTTTCTAATCTATGTTGCTTTATTGATCAAATATATTGATGAGATCATATAATTAGAATGCAACTGATATCAGGAAGGAAAGAGATTTTCCAAATGAAGAATCTGTTTAATAATGAGTTGATGTGCACACACACACACACATCACATTTTTTTTGAGAGCAAGAGACAGAGAGACAAGAGAAATATAGTTACTGTGGTGTGCAGAAGAAATACATAGGCAGAGAAGAACATTCTCTTTAAAATTAAAATCTTCTCCCTAAATGCCATTTAGTGAGTCCAGCTCTCCCCACTGTGAAGGGGAAGATTTAGTGTACCTAACGAATGGGTTTAAAAATGAAAATGACAGAATCTTGGCCAACCACATTTGGTTTTATCAAATTTTAAATTGTTGGCGGTAATTGCTAAAATCTAAGTGCAGCCTGCCAAATGAGACTGAGTTGGTGCAGAGTACTAAATATTTCAGCCCTCACTTTGGGGTTGAGGAACAGTACAAATTCTTTGAAATAATTTGTCTTTCATCTCAAAGGATGGCTAATATTTTTGCAATTGATTTTTTTCTAACTAAAGTTATAGCTAACCGGATCACAAATAGATCCCAGGCAGGTAACACCAACCAGACGGCAGGCATGGTTTTATTTCTGGACCTGACTTCCATGGGCGCTAATGATGCATCTGCTTTCTTCCTGATTTCATTTGAGTGGAACCCAAATTTGTACAATTCTGCAAATGTGAGGAAAATGCTTAAAATTTAAATGACTTTAATAAAATTTGAATGTGTATCTCACAGCTAGGATGGATTTAAGGAAACCTGTTATTGACAAACTTTCTAAGCAAAATTTCATTGCATTTCAATTGAGGACACCTCTAAATCTGGAATGATTATCTCTTCAGTTCTTGCATATTAAGGTTGGATATGCCATTATATTAAGACAATTGCTGTGAAAATTGTGTTTGAAAGCCCTTTGAAAATAAAGTTCTTAAACATCTATTGTAAAATTTTATCAAGTAACAAGTTTCAAAAATTCTTATCCATTAATGCATTTTTCCCCAGTGTGGCATCTTTCAAGGGAAGAAAATCCTATCATTGCCACTAAATCCTTCTTTAAGTTCTCATTGATCATAGCCTTAGAACAAGATTATCAAAAGTAGTCCTACACTGAGATAATGTGTAAGAGATTTTGGAAAATCTCAACACTCCATTTTAGATTAAATCTTGTGGTTTCCCAGGTTCATGTTCCATTCCACTGATAAAGATGGATTATCAGTGTGTGCCGCTTAATTAAGGACAAACAATAGCTATTGCTTCTTGTAGTTGTAGCGCAAATACCATAACCTTTCTCTTCTGTACTAAAAACCCTATATTTGATCTATTTGTCATTTAGGTGAATAATACAGCTATTGTGCCTTCAAAGAATCAAGTATTGACTTCAGAAGAAGCAATCTACCTAGAAGCGAGATTGTATTTTCTATCATGATGGGATTTAAAATTTTGTTACTATTGCCACTAGTTCAAAACTAATAGAATAGTTGAATTTTAAGTCAGCTTTTGATAGGCATATAATTTTGCTTCTTTAAAGTACTTTTAATGGGAAGAAAAAAAAAACAATTAGGAAAGAGTTGCATGCTTTAATGTATAATTATGTAAGTAGCTTTGGACCAGAAGTGTTAATAATAGTCAAACTTCAAAGACTTGAATTTTATTGCTATTGTTCTTACGTTACAAATGTTGGTATCTATGAGCCAAAAATCAAAGCAGTGTTTACTTTTTGATGAAACAATATTTATTAGATCAAGGAATAATTTACACATGCAGCAACCCTTTAACAAGACTCTGATCTAGTACTGAAATATGAGAAACAATGTGTTAATCCAAACTACAGAGAGCATTTGGTAACTCTAGAATTATAAAATAAAAGCAATTGAAAGAGAATTGAAAGAGTCATCTACTACAACCCTGCCTTTTTCCGTTTGGGTTAAAAAATAGACAATCCAGTGGGTGCAGTGGCTCATGCCTGTAATCCCAGCACTTTGGGAGGCTGAGGCAGGACGATCACAAGACCAGGAGATCAAGACCATCCTGGCTAACACAGTGAAACCCCATCTCTACTTAAAATACAAACAACAAAAAAAAATTAGCTAGGCGTGGTAGCACGCACCTGTAGTCCCAGGTACTTGGGAGGCTGAGGCAGGAGAATTGCTTGAACCCGGAAGGCAGAGGTTGCAGTGAGCCAAGATCACACCACTGCATTCCAGCCTGGGCAACAGAGTGAGACTCTGTCTAAAAAAAAAAAAAAAAAAAAAAAAAAAAAAACACTATCCAAAATAAGAAAATTTTTCAAAAATGTTGATAACAAGAAATGGAGATCAAGATCTTCGAGAATCTCTAAATAGTTTGTTTTTCTTTGTTAGAAGCAGATGCCAGAAGAGGGTTATATATCCAAGAGATTAATTAGGGAAAAGCCCTGTGGGAGGAAAATGAAGATGGGGAGATTAGATACATCATCAGACCTCAATGCTAATTTAACCCCTGTGGAATCAAGAGGGAAAGGAAGAATGTCTAGGAAAGTCCTAGGCTGCACTGTGGTTCTAGGAAAGTTTTGCCAGATGCAATGCTGAGTCCTGGAGCCAAGGCTGCTGGTAGAGGAGTCCTGTGTCTCTCAGCAGCAAGTTTGCCTGGCTCAGACACAGGCTTGGAGCAGGCTGTGGGAAGCACCACTTTGATGGATCCTAGAACACAGCAACTGGGGCCGTCATCAAGCAGGCTTCCTGCAGGTCGGGATCTGAGACAGACATATCAGATGTCCCTCAATTTCCTAATCTATTTAACATTTTTCTCATCTATCTAAAGATTGTCCTCTAATATTGTTCAAATATAGTAGCAGTGCTTCCTGTTCTCTAAAAAGAGGTTTTATTTGGCCGTGGGTGATGACTCACTGTTGGCAAGAAACAAGGGCCACATTATAAAAGGCCATGGCATGACATACAGAAAAATGCAATAGTTTCAGGTGATACTCATGATAATAATAAAAATTGTGATTATTAGTGGACGACTTCTATTCACTAGTTACTCTAAAGACATTTCATCTGAGTTACCTCTAATGCTCACATTAGGTATAATAACTTTTTAAGGAGTTATTTCTTCTCCATCTTTTTTTTTTTTTT
>NW_012104698.1:2983555-2995530 GCF_000951045.1 Mandrillus leucophaeus | reverse complement strand
TGCCTCAGCCTCCCGAGTAGCTGGGACTACAGATGCCGGCCACCTCGCATGGCTAGTTTTTTGTATTTTTTAGTAGAGACGGGGTTTCACCAGGTTAGCCAGGATGGCCTCGATCTCCTGACCTCGTGATCCGCCCCTCTCGGCCTCCCAAAGTGCTGGGATTACAGGCTTGAGTTCTTCTCCATCTTAAAGAAGAGAATACAGACCCAGGCTCTGTGAAGACCATTCACTCAGCCAGTAAGTGTAACATCACTTAACTTCTCTAAATTTCATTTCCTAATCTGCAAAGCAAGATAACAACTACTTTCAAGGAGGTGCCATGAGGATTGAAATTATGACAACTTGAACTAAACGCCAAGTATATCTTCAGAGACTTTTATACACATCTAACGTTTTGTTTTCTGTTTTTTGTGTGTGTTTGTTTTTAGAGTCGGAGGTCTTGCTCTGTCACCCAGGCTGCAATGCAGTGGCTCAATCATAGCTCACTGCAAGCTCAAGCTCAAACTCCTGGTCTCAAGTGATCCTCCCTCCTCAGCCTCCTAAGTAGCTGGGACTACAGACATAAGCCACCAAACCTGGCTAATGTTTTTTTTTTATTTTTTATCTTTTTTTGTAGAGATGTCTCACTATGTTCCCTGGGCCTGTCTCAACTCTTGGCCTCAAGCAATCCTCCTATCGTGGTCTCCCAAAGTGCTGGAATTACAGGCATAAGCCACCAAACCTGGCTAATGTTTTTTTTTTATTTATTATTATTATTTTTTAAGAGATGAGGTCTTATGGCATTGCCCAGGCTAATCTTGAACTCCTGACCACAAGCAGTCCTCCTGTCTTAGCCTCTCAAAGTGCTAGTATTATAGGCATGAGCACCATGCCCAGCCCATTTTCCATTAGATCACTATGATATAGTCAGTTTTTCCCATTACTTTCCTCAGTACTTTCTGAATACCTACCTTCCAGGAGCTCCTGTGAGAGTCTTACCTATTTGTTTGTTAGTCTGTTGTTATCCTTGGCTAGAGAGCAATTCTGTAGCATAGTAGTTAAGAGAATAAATTTTGGAGCCATAGATTCACAAATTGGCCTCTCCCTAATTGAAACAATTTAGCTGTGAAATTTTTACTTAATTCTTCTAAGACTCGGTTTCTTTAATTGATATAATGAGAGCCAATAATCCTTATTTTGTAAGACTTTTTAAGAATTAAATGAAGTAAATGTCTGCAAAATACCTGAACGTAGAAAAGTGGAAGCTATTACTATAATTATTATTTCATCAGTTTTTAAAACAGTAATAACTGGTAATGCTTTCATTCATGGTCTAAAATAAACCTTAGATTCTAGCCTTTTCCTTATTTTTCTCTCTGGTGATAGTAAAAGTGAATGTCTTGGTCAGGAGGGTCACTAGACTGACAGATGCTACTTGTAGGCTAATGCACCAAAACAATAAGAAATTATCATTAAAACGTATCTTTCTCATGACAGAGTTAATGTAATGCTTTCTAGTTTTGAAGCTCAAAAACTTAACTTGGAACAATTAAAATATTTTCTGTAAATAAATTTTCTTAAAACAGCATAGAAAAAATTAAAATAATAAAATTAAAATTAAAACACTCAAGACTCATACATTGAATGAAAGCATGGTTGAAGGATACTGTGATCTGGAGATTCTTACTTTCTTGATGAAAATTCAAATAGATTTCTATTTAAAAAGTTTTTGAGAACCTACTTGATTTACTTTTACATAAAGGCATCAACTTTTCAGTAGCTAATTCGGAATATAAGGGAACCAAAGCTCAAGTAGAAAATATACAACAGTGAACTCAATTGCTTTCCTTCCTGCACCCAATTGTAACACCATTAATGAGAAGAAATACTTAAATGAGATTTAATGTCCTGAATTCCTCTAACCTGTTGAGGAGTCTTCCTTTACTTCAATTTCCAAGTCATATGGTTTAAGAACTAAGTTCTCCAACAAAAACAACTCTCATCCCCTCTCTCTCTCTTTCTCTCCCTTTGAATTTTGTATTAGAGTATGAATTCTAAATTCTAATCATTATTTTTTATTTAATTTTCTTATATGTTATCTATTAGGTTGGTGCAAAAACAATTGTGGTTTTTGCCATTTCTTTTAATGGCAATAACTTTTGTGCCAATGTAATACTAAGATATAAGCTTCAGGATGTGAGAAGCCATGCCTTTCTTTTTCACTCCTAGGGATCTAAATGCCTAACAGAGTCTCTGACACATAGAAGTCAGTCAAACACTTTCTGAGAAGGAAGCGAAGAAGGAAGAAGGAAAGAGAGAAGGAAGAAAAATAAGAATGAAAAAGAGGGAGGATGCAAAGAAAGGGCAAAGGAAAAGAAAATAATGGCAAGAAGGAAGAGAGAAGTAACTCAAGCCCTGTCTCATATGCTGGAAGACTCACTATTTCCTTGTGAGTCACTGTTACCATTTGCTTTATTATTTTTTAACAATCCCAACTTTCGTAGTCTTGCCATTCTATCTCAATTGCCTGTCAAGTTACGCAGTGGAAGTCATCTTTTCTTCCATGTGCTATTAATTCCAGGCTATTATAGCAGAATTTAGTAAACATTTGCTGTAGCAAAGGGAAATTCCTTTTTAGGGCAGAAAACCCTCATTTCTAATGTAACATGTCACTGTTCCTAACTTGTCATGTCTGTTCCTAACTTGTAATGTAACATGTCACTGTTCCTAATTACTTAAATTGGTAATTCCCACACAGATAATTTATCCATGGTCACTGTGATTTATTTTCTATCTTACCCATCCCCCACATCTCTTTCCTTTCCTTGTGCTCAGCAAATGTCACCTTATCTTCATCCCAGTTTGTCATGCAGAGTAATTAGATCTTATTCCTCCTAGTCCTGCTCTTATCTTCATTTTTTCTTGCTGCTGCAAAGGCACCCCTTACTAGCTATTTATTTATACCTTGCCTCATTCCACGAAGAATTTATTGTATTACAAGATTAACTGCAATTAGGAAAAATGTTTTAAAATAAAATGTAAATACAATACGAACACAAGATTATGATTAATTCAGTTCCATTCAGCCAAAGTCGAAATGGGAACACAGAAAGTGAGTTAAAATAAGATATCTAGGCCAAGAAAGGCAAGCAAAGCATTATGTGAACTCTAGACCTGGACTGAGAAATAAAGACAACACCAAAAAAGTAGTTAGAGTAAGTCTTTAGACTCTTGATTAACCCAAACACTTGGCTTTGAGCTTCCAGGCAGCCAAAATTAAAAGAGAAAGATAATTGGTTTTATCATTCTTATAATCCACATGCAGGAAACACACAACTCCTTAGGGAGAAACAAAGCTTTGCCTAGCACTTAACTGTAAAATAACATTTTATGGGCATAGATAGTAAGAAATGGTACATGGGGGCTGGAAATCAGCTCAGAGGCAAGATTCCAGGCCTGATCTAATAAACTCATGAATAAGGGTGACTGGAGAGCTAATGAAAAGAACGAAAGGATGCTTGATGTGAGGACGGGAGAACACGCAGAAAATTGGGAGGCTTCAAGGTACTTAGAGAAGAAAGTGATGGAGCGATGAGAAGTGAGAGTTCTCTTTCATCCTCTTTTGGTTTACTCTAAGCCCTGATCTTACTCATGCTCCAGCTTTATGGCTAAATTCCTTTGTATTTACATCCTGGAGAAAGTATGACTGTAGCTTCTTCACTGAGCCACGCTCACAAATATTGGAACCAGAGGCAGACAGAGCTCTGGGCTAGAACTTTAATATGCCACTCACTGAAAAAGCTATTTCCCTTAATGGTCTTTATCCAAAGAATAGCCCAGTGAAGGTGACATTGGCTATTAACCTATTCTGAGTGTGGGAGGCCCACACAAATGATGCCTGAATTGTTCCTCAAGAACAATTTGGGTGTGAATAGAAACTGCAAAATAGGTTCTGTCACGCAGAATAAAAAATCCCCATCATACATGCAGAAGTTATTCTTTGAGATTACCTAGTTAAGAGAGCAGGCTTATAACCATGGGTAGATATATATGAGGATGATTTTTCAAACCAGTAAAACAAAAGTAACAGGCTTTACCACTGAATGTTTATTAAATTGCTCAGCATGATATTGTTAATAGTCTCAAAAAAACAATTTGGGTGTACACAGTGACCCAGAATAGAATCTATTGTGATGGCTAAACTGTTTTAAATATCCGCTGAGTGTTTTTGGGGTTTTGTTTTGTTTTGTTTTTAATGAGTTGCCCTTCAAGGAAGGAGATTTTAAAGGCACGGGAAGTAGCTCTTCTCCTGCCTCCCATGCAGCTTAATCACAGACCCATCTCTTAAGATATGCATAATTTTCCAGTGAATATAGGTCAGGAAGACACATCTCAGTCTTGTCATGAGTCTATATCCCTAAGGGGAAAATTACGTTTGTATGTATGCATATATGTGTGTGTATGTATTATGCATTATGGCATCGTAAACATCTGGGTATATGTACAGATTTCTGTACATACACATTTGTGTGTGCTGTAGGTGTTATTTGCACCGAAACCTTCACCTGATGCTGCAATCATTATTAAATCAGAACAGGGATAAACAGAATGGCAGTATTTGAAAAAACTTTTTGCTGGGAAATATTCCCAATAAATCCAACTCAGCTCATCAAGACAATCACCAGATAGGAGCTAATATCACCAGTGTTAACAACAACATGTCAAAGGAAGTAGAAAATTCATATAAATGGGGAAGTGGGAAATGATGGCTAAAAGATGACACTGTACAAGAAATGGCAAGAAACTCCAAGAGTAAAAGCTGTTTTCAAGTTCAGTGACCTGTGTGAACTGATGCTGAAACACAGAGCTTCCCTGCAGGGCTTCCCAGAGATTGGAGCCCACAGCACTGGGGAAGTGAGGAATGGGACAGATTTTAAGAGGAGGAAGAAGGAAAGATGAAGAAGGAATGAGGTTTTAACATGCACTCAACCCAATATATAGCCAGATGTTTGCTAGGCATTTAAAATTTGCTGCCTCTGGCCAGGTGCAGTGACTCACACCTGTAATCCCAGCACTTTGAGAGGCCGAGGCGGGTGGATAACTTGAGATCAAGAATTCAAGACCAGCCTGACCAACATGGCAAAACTCTGTTTCTACTAAAAATACAAAAGTTAGCTGGGCTGGTGGCACACGCTTGTAATCCCAGCTACTCAGGAGGCTGAGGTACAAGAATCTTTTGAGCACGAGAGGCAGAGGCTGCAGTGAGCTGAGATCGCGCCACTGCACTCCAGCCTCTGTGACAGGGCAAGACTCCGTCTCAAAAAAAATTAAAATAAAAAGAAATAAAATAAAATTTGCTGCCTCCTATAATGTATATGATAAACTTCCATTCTGAAATCCCAAATCTTTCAATAATACATTTTTGTAACTTGTTAATGCAAGAATCTGACCTGACCTAAACTCATTTTGTCTCAGAACCTGACCTGAAAGGGTGTAAGTCAACTGTAGTATTTTAAAAATCTGTCTTTATATTTAAAAATTATTGAATTGTTAATATATCAGTCCTATATAATACAGAATATATGCTCATTATTATCTTTCAAAAATCTGCAAAAAGATTCTAATTTCTGAAACATTTGACCCCAAGGGTTTTAGACTAGGGTTGCAGTCCTTTTTTAGTAACATTGAAATCTCAATATTTTTATATTTATGTTCATGTGCCTGCCATTTTGCTAACCCCTTTTTGAGTATTTGCTCACTGAGTCCTCATTACACCTCTTTAAAGTAGATCTGATGATACTTGAGGATGAATAAAGATATATAAGTCTAGTTGAGGATTTTTTCCTTTCATAAGGTTATACAGTTTCTAAATATCCAGGATGTCTTTCTTTCAACACTACTCTATACCCTGTGATTCTTAGAAAAATGTCCATACGACTGTAAGTACAGAAGAAAATATCAAAATAAAGTGGGAAAAAAAGTCTATTCTTATGATATTGGTGCTCAAGAACAATGATCCAATCAGCCTTAAGTCCGTTAGTTTTCTTAAAGAGGTAGACAAAAATAATTAGCAATTTTAGAATATAAAATATCTTTCAAGAAAATTTGATTTATATTTAGGGTTTTTGACTCAGCTTTGCAAAGATAGCATCTGTATTATAAATTTTCACAACTTTATATTTTCCTGATGCCTCAATCAATAGCCTCACAAACAGGCTGTGAGCACCCTGCCCAGAAAACCAGATGGTCTAGTGAGATAAGACTAGTCCCAGCCACAAGTTCCTCTTCTTGCCTCAGCCTTACTGTGGCCCAATGACATTGAATCGCATCCATAAAACTCCCTTATACCTTTCACTTGTGTACTCCCCAGTAAAGGCACTTGCTCACTGGTCCCCACTCTCTTTCTTGACTCCCCTCCTGCATGGTTGAATCTCCTTCCCTGGAGCTCCTCCCAAATGGCCCCTTGTGTCACATGCTCTGCCACCTGTCTGTAGGACCTGTGAGTGTAATCAATCCTTTAATTTCCATCTGCCTGTCCAAGTGTGTTTTCCATGGCTGTGTTGAAATACTCATTAAACACCCCACCCTCAAAGGAGGACTTACTCCCCCACTTATAACACATCACCTCTTTTTTGCTCTTTGACCTACAAGTTCTCAACACTTAAGTAGTACCAAGTCATTTGTGAATGAAGTTCATGTATTCTTTCTTTCCCATGGATTTTAACAAACATAAAATTATCAGCACCCTGAGTAAAAGTCCTCCTGTACACTGAAGACACTGAAGATTCTCTCTCTCTCTCTCTCTATATATATATATATGTAATACATTAATATTGTTTAATTAGTGAAATTTTGGGCCTCGCAATGCATTCTTAGTGTGTAATTAAGCCTCATATCAACAACAATAAATTGTGGAACTCCTAAACAATGTGATTGAAACATGCCACTGTCATCTATTACTTCCGGACATGCTTCTTCAAGAACTAAAATAGGACTTGCTTGTATAGCAGCCCTGAAATAGCATCTCATTTAAAGATTCTTGGGATATAGAGAAACACTGGTATCTACAAATGAAATATAATGCACACAGGTGGAAAGAAGTAGAAACAATCTGTTTCTGTTTTAAATAGAACTAAACCAGTACTGACTTTTTCACAAGTAAATCAATTGTTTAACAAGTTAATATCCAGCAAAGCACACAGCTTTTGGCGTCATCAATTGTGCTAAATATGTGGCATTAAGTTAATTACAAGTTATGAGGAATCTTCCTAGGGTATCTCTTCTACCAATTTAGGGACTTTCTCTTCTGTACTCTAATGATTTGGTTGGCCATATAATTCAATCAAACACAGAGCATTCAGCCCTCTCTGCCTAGAAAAGCACTCACCATCAGCAATCTGAAATCAAATCATTGTGATGATCACTCTGCCACATGGAGTAAGATGTGACAATTTAGAAAGACAATGGGTATGTTAATTGACTCAATGGAGTTTCAAAGCTAGTAGCATTGAAAAGAATAAATAAAACCATAAGCTTTACAGCTGTTTAGACAGATGAGCCAATAAGGGAACCAGTGCTTCTAGTCATTCCTTATTATCAGAGAACAATTCTTTTGCTAGTGGATTAGATCCTCTTTTTTGTCTTGTTTATGTTGACTTGCAGTCTTGTCATTATTTTCTCAGTTTATAATATAGTTCAAACATTAAGGGATAACTCTAAGAAGTTATGTGCTGTTGGGATTTGTCACTCTGCCAAGGACAATTTGCCCAAGACTTAGGAGGTCTTCTTAAGCTGCCTTTAGTTGCAGAATTTTCTGTACAGGAGCTTTATCCTCTGTTTGAAAGCATGCCCATGTGCTGTTACTGTAAATTTTTTTCTTTTCTTTTCTTTTTCTTTTTCTTTTTTTTTGCTTTGAGATTAGGAATGTATTTTAAATTGTGAGCTGTAGGTCACTGGAGAGGAGAGAGGTGCTTAAATGATACCTTTCAAGGATACATTTGTGTTAAGATCTGCTCTGGTAATTTTGTTTTTCTATGTTCTCAAACAAGGTATGACACTGATATAAATCCAAAACTGATGAAAAGCAATGAAAAAAGTAAATACAAGCACTTCAAGAATGAAAATAATTTCATTGTGTCATCATTTAAATCTCAATTCCATCAATGGTTTTATTCATTTTCTTATTTTTAAATTGTTTATCTTAATTTTACAAATTAAAATATCCATGTATAATTTTTTTCCCAAAGAATCAGCTACTAGATACTTTTATCAATGCCATTTATCTGTATATTTCAAAGTATTTGCACTTGTTTTTGTATTTGCAATTTTTTGTTTTCTTCCTCATAATCTTTGCTTTTTACTTTTAATTGAATATTTAATTTTTTTATTTAATCATGTCTCTCATCAAAGAAAAGAAAGTAACTTGAAGCCATATCTTTCTTAAAATGTACTTTTGTAAATATCTGATGAGTCACCTGGAACTGACTCAGCATTAGAAGACCACTTCTACTCCCTCTGACTTCATCTCTGATTGGTCAGGTCACTGGTTCCCCCACCCACCAAGTTGTTCTTAAAAACTCTGATCCCTGAATGCTCAGGGAGACTGATTTAAGTAACAATAAAACTTCATTCTCCTGCACAGTTGGTTTTGCATGAATTACTCTTTCTCTATTGCAATTCCCCTGTCTTGATAAATTGGTTCTGTCTAGGCAGCAGGCAAGGTGAACCCATTGGTTGGTAACAGAATGTTTGTGTTCCTCCATAATTCATACATTAAAATTCTATCTTCTCTACCCCCAATATGATGATATTGGGAGGTGAAGCCTTTGGGAGGTAATTAGGTCATGAGGGTGGAGACCTCAAGAAGCAATTCATGCCTTTATGAAATGACCCCAGATAGTTCTCCCTTTCGGCCATGTGAAGACATAATGAGAAGTGGGCAATCTGCAGAACCTGACCATGCTGATACCCTGATATCAGACTTCCACCCTTCAGAACAGTGAGAAACAAATTTCTGTTGTTTATAAGCCACCCAATCTATGGTAATTTGTTATTGCAGCCTGAACTAAAACACTAGGCATCCCAATCTGTTCACAGGTCCAGGTCGTGGACATCTTTGGAGGCCATTATTCTGCCACCACAGGGACTTTTTGTTCTAAAGCGTGGAAATGGAAATATAAATCTTACCATGATCTGAAATAATATTTTAGATGATACTGCCTATGAAGATGACAAGAAAGATACATTTAAAACATGGAAATATAATGAATGGATGGTGAATTGGCAATGAGAGTGTGTGAAGAGAGGCCTATTTCAAAGTAGATAACGAAAGCCTCTTGGATAAATGAATATCAATAAGAAGTTAATGAAGCAGATATCTAGGGAAAGAGTACTTCAGACAGAAGGATTGAAAGGTACCAAAGTCATGAACAAGAATAAGTTTGGAATATTCTTAAAACAGAAAGAAGGTGATGGAAGAACAAAGAGTCAGGGAAAGAGAATGAATCTGAGAGTAATAGCCAAACTCCTTACCACAGCTGATGTGATTTTGTGTGATTTGCCTATTTCTCCACCTCCTCCTTTGTGTGCTGGTAAGCCACTGGACAAATTTGAGCAGTGTTTTAACTACAGTGTTATAGTCTGGAAAGTTCATTTTGGCTGCTTTATAAACAATGAGTTTCAGGGTACCAGACAGGAGTTAGTGAAACCAACTAGGAGGTGACTGACAAGGTTCAAGGGAGAGATGAGGTAGCAATGGAGTTAGAGAGCACTGGACATATTGGACATATTCTTTGGAGGTAGATTCTGCAATGGGGTGTCTCATCCTTTGAACTATTGACATTTTGAGGTAAACAATTATTTGTTGTGGGGAACTGTTCTTTGCATTCTTGGGAATCACTCATGTACAGGATTTGGTGAAGTCTTGAATGAAGGGTGTGAGGGAAGAAGAGTAGTCCAGGATTACTTTTG
This sequence comes from Mandrillus leucophaeus, assembly GCF_000951045.1. NCBI lineage: Eukaryota > Metazoa > Chordata > Mammalia > Primates > Cercopithecidae > Mandrillus > Mandrillus leucophaeus. The sequence goes on along the minus strand of NW_012104698.1, from coordinate 2,985,582 downwards.
AGTGCCAAACTTTCATAAGTGAAATTGTATAAGCTCTTTTTTTATTGCTCTCAGCACACATAAAGCTGGATTTTCTATAAATTAGGAGACTGGTGTCATTGAAGTCTTTAAGAGAATCTACAGGGAGAACTGTTTGTAATAAAAGCTTAAAACACTTTTTTAAAAAATACTTCCCTTAATAATGAAATGACATACTTGACTTTCTGGAGGTGAAATTCTATGGGCTTCCTTCCTCAGATAAGAAATAACCAGTTTGGGTTCTGTTATGTCTAAGGTGATCCAATTTCTAACCTTTAATCTCTAGGCTCCAATTCCACTTTTAGAGACCTTACTTTGATTAACTGATAAAAATGTGATACACAGATAGATACAGAGATATGGATATAGATGTAGATATAGATGATATAGATACCACACACATACACACACACAAATATACATATAGCCCATTTTCCTCCCAGATTTTTGTATATTTGCTATACACAGAACAGGAAAATAACCATGTGTTGTATTCACCTAAAGCCTAAGACTCTAATAAACACTATTTTTTTTTTTTTTGAGATGGAGTCTCACTCTGGAGTGCAGTGGTATGATTTCGGCTCACTGCAACCTCTGCCTCCCGGGTTCTAGCGATTCTCCTGCCTCAGCCTCCTAAGTAGCTGGGATTACAGGCGCCCACCATCATCCTTGGCTAATTTTTGTATTTTCAGTAGAGACAGGGTTTCACCATGTTGATCAGGCTGATCTCAAACTCCTGACCTCATGATCCACCCCTCTTGGCCTCTCAAAGTGCTGGGATTACAGGCATGAGACACTGTGCCTGGCCCAATTTAACTTTTATTAATAATAAGTTACTTATAATTATATGACCCGTCACAACTCAATTGTGAATTTCCCAATGGCATAGACCACATTATGTCTTCCACATTTCCTGGTACAGAGGCAGTCATAATGGATATTTATTGATTTTTTGTGTGCAGAAGGGCTCATACCCACACATACATCTTTCTTTTCAATTCATGGGATTCTACAGAACTTGTCAATCAATCTAAAGCTTTCTAGACTCAAGAATTAGATCATTTCAATCTCCTGATCAGCATGATTGGCCCAACCTAGAGCAATTATCATTGGACTCAATCGACAGCCCTTTCTTGATGCTGCTTCTTGTAATTATTATTTTGAATTTGAGCTTTGAATAGTATAAGCAGAAAGGAAAGAACATGGAGCTTTAAGCACTTGTATTCAGGATTCCTATACTGTGAGAATGCTGATCTGAAGAAGGACCTGATATTCAGTGAGATGAGAAAACAAATATTAGAAGGTTTGACTTTTCCTGGAGTCATCACTAAGACTAGCTACTTTTTAGGTCGGGTGAGTCAACCAATTCCCCATGATTTTTTTTTTTTTAATCCAGTTATTGTCTCTTGCCAGAAAATAGCTCTGCTTAATACAATAGGTAGTTTTAAATATCTCAAAATAATAAGAGCTATTTATGACAAATCCACAGCCAATATCATACTGAATGGGCAAAAACTGGAAGCATTTCCCTTAAAAACTGGCACAAGACAGGGATGCCCTCTCTCACCACTCTTATTCAACACAGTGTTGGAAGTTCTGGCTAGGGCAGTCAGGCAAGAGAAAGAAATAAAGGGTATTCAGTTAGGAAAAGAAGAAGTCAAATTGTCCCTGTTTGCAGATGACATGATTGTGTATTTAGAAAACCCCATTGTCTCAGGTCAAAATCTCCTTAAACTGATAAGCAACTTCAGCAAAATCTCAGGATACAAAATCAATGTGCAAAAATCACAAGCATTCTTATACACCAATAACAGACAAACACAGAGCCAAATCATGAATGAACTTCCATTCACAATTGCTTCAAAGAGAATCAAATACCTAGGAATCCAGCTTACAAGGGATGTAAAGGACCTCTTCAAGGAGAACTACAAACCACTGCTCAGTGAAATAAAAGAGGACACAAACAAATGGAAGAACATACCATGCTCATGGATAGGAAGAATCAATAT
>NW_012104698.1:2962500-2982649 GCF_000951045.1 Mandrillus leucophaeus | reverse complement strand
ACACGTATGTTTATTGCAGCACTATTCACAATAGCAAAGACTTGGAATCAACCCAAATGTCCATCAGTGACAGACTGGATTAAGAAAATGTGGCACATATGCACCATGGAATACTATGCAGCCATGAAAAACAATGAGTTCGTGTCCTTTGTAGGGACATGGATGCAGCTGGAAACCATCATTCTCAGTCAACTATCGCAAGAACAGAAAACCAAACATCACATGTTCTCACTCATAAGTGGGAATTGAACAATGAGATTACTTGGACACAGGAAGGGGAACATCACACACCGGGTCCTATTGTGGGGAGGGCGTAGGGGGGAGGGATAGCATTAGGAGATATACCTAATGTAAATGACGAGTTAATGGGTACAACACACCAACATGGCATATGTAACAAACCTGCATGTTGTGCACATGTACCCTAGAATGTAAAGTACAATAAACAAAAATGAAAAATGGTTATTCATGGCAATGTTGATGTAAATAACAGTTTTGAATATAACATGTTTTTCTCTCTTTCTAAATAGAGGGGAAAATGTAATAAAGTTATTTAAGAGGAATAGCTCGCAAAACATCTCATTTCCAAGAACAAAATAAAGAGAAATTTTTAAAAAGAGAATATGAGTGGAGACACAAAATAATATATAAAGTACTGAGTGGGATTGGCTTGCTAGGATTTGCTTAAAATCCATTCATTCATCAGAATGTTGATGAATGGCTCCCTATGGAGAACAAATCTGGCAAACAGTTTGAAGAGATCAACAGTAGAAGAAGACATTGCTCTAATTACACAGAATTTAAAGCATAAATGTTTATTCATTAATAAACTGTTCACTCACTCATTCATTTATTCATTTACTTACTGAGTTCACACAACATGCCAAGAAGGGTGACAGATGTTGTGAACATAAAAGTAAACCAAAAATGTTTCTTTCTCCAAAAGGTCACAAGTTTCAAGTATAAATCAAGCAGAGGTGGGCAAGTAATACAAAATGGAATGCCAGCCACCTACAGAATACTAAGTAACAGCGGTGGATTAGGAGAATTTGTGAGTCCAAGCTCTTAAAATATTCAATATCAGGTGTTTGGTTTTGTTTTGGTTTGGGGATTTTGTTTGTTTGTTTGTGTTACAAAAATATATTTGGGAGCTGAATATAGCCTGCATAACTTTTGGGCTTTCTGATGTGCAACCTCTGGTATTGATATATAAGCAAATAATTTAATATCAGGTAAAAGGTTCTATGAGGAAAGGGAACTGTTGAGTTCTCTGAACTCACCTGTGAATGGCATTCTGGAAGCAGTGTTACCTAAATGCGAAAGAATGAGTAGATACAATCCAGGTAAATGGAGAAGAGCATCTCAGACAGATGGAATAGAATATTCTAAGGCCTGGAAGTTAGGAATGGTCTTGGAACACTGGAAATATGCAAGAGCTTTCATATGTCTGAGCATAGAGTCTCAGGAGATCATGAAAAATAAGGCTCCAGAGTTCAGCCTGTTAGCAAGGTTGTGTCCAAGCCTGGGGGCTTCTTGGTGACACAGTGTAATCTCAAATCTAACACATTTGACAATAGACAATAAAACAAAGAAAACCAAGAAACACCTCATAATACGGAGTTAAGACTTGCAACACACTGCTGTCTCAAGAGATTTTCTTTTGCTGGCTAAGCCTCTTATGTTTGGCACAAAACAACATTGTCAAATATAAGCTTGATTCCAGCAGGAAAAATTAAGATACTGTAGTCCCAGTGATTTACTACAATTGTGCTGAATTTAGATATCTGCTTACCTGACGATACACAGAGAGAATGCCCTTAGGTTTTCCTATAAAACTCACTATTTGGGCTAAGCACATTAATAAAACTAATAGGTATCAGAATAAAAAAGTCTAAAAAAAGACATGAGTGAAAAAGGGTATTGTATTCCCTTGTTTAAATTTCTCCTTTTTACTTTCTGTTTATCTAAATCCTAATTTACACCCAATAGATTGAATTCTCTTTGAGGGAGCAAACAATTTTCAATTCTTCTTTCTGCCTTTAATATATTGAACAATACTTAATGCCTACTCTTAAATGTGTTCAAACAATATCTAGTTGTCTGGATTGAACATTGTATTCATTATCTACTGCTGCGTAACAAATTATCCCCCAAAATTAATAGCTTAAAACAATAAACATTTACTATTACACAATTTCTGTGGGTTAGGAATCTGAGAGCGGCTTGGCTGGTGGATATGGCTCAGGATCTTCTACAAAGCAGTCATTCAGGTGTTGGCTGGGGCTGCCAGCATCTCAAGGCTCAACTCTGGGAGGACTCACATCTATGCTTATGCATGTGATGTTGGCAAGTCTGAGAATATCCACTTCCAACCTCACTCACATGTCCTTTCCATAGGACTTCCCCAGATAGAGCAACCCAAAGAAGAATGTGATAAAATACCAAACAGGGAAGCAACTTTTTTTTTTTTTTTTTTTTTGAGATGAAGTCTCGCAGTGTTACCCAGGCTGGAGTGCAGTGGCGCGATCTCGGCTCATTGCAAGCTCCGCTTCCCGGGTTTACGCCATTCTCCTGCCTCAGGCTCCCCAGTAGCTGGGACTACAGGCGCCCACCACCACGCCCGGCTAATTTTTTGTATTTTTAATAGAGACAATGTTTCACCGTGTTAGCCAGGATGGTCTTGAGCTCCTGACCTCGTGATCTACCCGCCTCGGCCTCCCAAAGTGCTGGGATTACAGGCGTGAGCCGCCACGCCCGGCCGGAAAGCAGTATTTTTAAAATATCCTAATCTCAAAAGAGATGACTTATCATTCCTGTCATGTCCTATTCATTATAAGTGACTTCATACCTCCAGCCCACACTGGAGGGCAGAAAGCTACTCAAGGGTGTAGTTTGAAATTGCCTACCACAAATATTTTAAAGAGAAGTTAAGAAATAGCATGTGGGCCGGGCGCAGTGGCTCATGCCTGTAATCCCAGCACTTTGGGAGGCTGAGGCGGGCGGATCACGAGGTCAAGAGATCGAGACCATCCTGGCCAACATGGTGAAACCCCATCTCTACTAAAAATATACAAATTAGCCAGGCGTGTCTGTAGTCCCAGCTACTTGGGAGGCTGAGGCAGGAGAATTGCTAGAACCCGGGAGGCGGAGGTTACAGTGGGCTGAGATCTTGCCACTGCACTCCGGCCTGGTGACAGAGCGAGACTCCATCTCAAAAAAAAAAAAAAGAAGAAGAAGAAGAAAGAAATAGAGTGCATTGCTACTCTGAATGGAATCAGAATACTCTTATGGAGGAATAACCAATAGTGGATAAGAGAAAATTATTGTAGATTGAGCAAGTTTGCAGAAGGTCATGGCCTGTTAGGTCTCACTTCTCCTCATGACTCCTAATATCATCAATAAAATCAACCTCAAGATGGCTATGGTGATTTTAATGAATTTTTTGATAAAAATCAATGAAACAACTGACTTTTATGCTATTTTCTGTTAGAGTAGGGAAGCAAGTCAGATAAGAGAAACTAGAAGTATAAAGGTAGAGGGAAAAATAAGGCCGTGTAGCCCAAGAACTCATAAAAATTTGGGGAAAATACAGGAACTCATACAGCTGTGGAGCTGCATGAGCTGAGATTGATTGTAACCAGACGTAAGAAGCGAAGATATTTCCAGTGAATTCTCAGGTGCATATGTATTAGTGAAATTGTGTTTCAACGTCAATTTCTCCTGCTAGACAGAAAAGAAGCTCCGCGATGTAATGAGCTATATTTTCCTAAGTCAATGGCATTGAGAATCAGATTTTTGGAGAAGAAAAAACCTGAAATAAGGAAAGAAAGTTTTGTTTTCTCTAATTCTTGGAACAGCGCTTGGTACAGAACCGGATGCTCATTTTTTCTTTGATTTTCTTTGTTTTATTTTTGGTGGACTGAAAGAAGGAATAAAAAATAAAAGAATGTGTTTATACATCTTGTCTCTGCAGTGAAGGGATCTATCGTTTTTTGACGTTGTTCCTTCTGAAGTAGCTACAGGCTATTGCATTAGCTACTGTTGCCATCACCTACTGTTGCCACAACACACAATGCCTCCTGACAAATTGCACAGAAGCCTATAAGGGACTTGGCATAACAGCCTTGCTCAAAAGAGTGATTTGCAACCCAATCATTCTCTCATAATAAGAGTTATACAGAGAAGTAATTAGTTAAGTCAGTAAATATAGAAGCAGAAGAGGCAGTGACTAACCTCACTTTATCATGAAGCACTAGAGGAGGTACTGGTAAGAGGTGAGATCGCTAAACCCTCTTTTTGTGTAAATCATCATAAGATAGACTAATTTTTGGAAAGAGGTTCTAATTTGCACTGAGAATTGACTTTGGCTATCAAGATTCAAGGCTGTTTTCTTTCTTTCCTCCTTCCTTTTTTTTAAACTATTGTGAGTCTATTCACTTTGTATTCCCATGATCTAAGCTAAAAGAGAAATGTGTCTTGCACCTGGCATTTTGCACATAAGTGAATCTTATTAAAACCCTATATTCGTTAAGAACAAAGGTCATATGATATTTTTACAGAAAAATTTTCCTTAACCCTCTTGTCTCCCAGCAGACTGCTCACATGGTAGGCTATTTGTACCCCACATTAGATGGCAAACTGCACGAGGGAAGGAAGTATGTTTATTTAATTCACTAATGTATCCGACACGGTAGCATTCCTGGAGTATAGTAACTTCTTAATAAATATTCATCAAGTGACTGTTTAATGAATTGGCATCATTTTCAAAGCCTCATTATAAACAGGATATGAATTTTCATTCTCTCTTGTCCTGATTTAATAGGCTCAAATTCCTTTAATAAATCATGCATTGCATAAAAATTCTGTCATTAAAGACAAAGAAATATCATATTCTGTTTGCTTTTTCTTTCTTTCCACCCATTGATGATACTGAATTTCAACGATTCTGACATCCAGAGTGAACCTTTCACTCAAAATTTCAACAGAATTGAGAATTAAATTTTTGGAAAAGAAAATAAGAATGAAATAGGCAAGGAAATTATTCGTTTTTCAGTTTTATACAGGAGGATGAAAGGGTTTCTGTGATTTGCTTAACCTCTTCTACATAACTTCTCTTTATAAGTAAATGTGCCAGATGCCTCCAGTGCCCCATCTCACAGCTTCTCCAGTCCAGTTATTTGAATCTAACTTTTGCTGTAGCAAACCAGCTTCTCTAGGTATGGCTTGGTGACACATTCATCTGAATTGCATCACTTATATTGTTCATTTCTGCCCTAGGTCTCTTCTAGAAAGACATCTGTGTGCAACTTCTAAGGACTCAGACAACTCTCAGCCTAAAAGAAATCTGACACTAGTTTGGGGTTTTCCAGAGAAACAAAATTGATGGGATCGATCTCTCTATCTATCTATTGTCTATCACTATCTATCCTATCTATCTATCTATCTATCTATCTATCTATCTATCTATCTATCTATCCATCCATCCATCCATCTATCTATCTAGAAAGAGAAAAAGGGGATTGATTGATTATTTTAAAAAATGGGTTCATGAAATTATGTAGTCTGGCAAGTCCAAAATCTGCAGAGCTAATATCCCAATACAAGTCAGAAGCTAGAAGCCTGCTATAGAACCAGGAAAAGCCGAGGTCCTTAATAGGAGGTCATCAGGTAGAAGCACTCTTTCTTACTCAGAGTAGAATCTGTGGTTTTTCCTATTCAGGTCTTCGACTGACTAGATGAGGCTCACTCACAAAATGGAGGGTAGTCTCGGATACTCATTCTAGGCATTTAAATATTAATGTCATCCAAAAACATCCTCATAGAAACACCCAGAATAAAGCTTGACAGGTGGGACATGTTGAATGAAGATAATTCTGAGTTCATAATTCCATACAGACATTGATCCATTATATTCATGTCTTCCTGTTTCACTTACTAAGGCTCATGGCTATAGGACGTCAAAGAAGCTGCATTATCCATTACTAAGAATAAGGATTTTGGAGTCTGACTCTGTGGGTTTAAATGCTGGCTACATTCTTATTAGATGTGTGATCGTAATCAAGGTACTTGGCTGGTCTGTTCCTATCACAGGCTGAATGTTTGTGTCATTGAAAATTCATAAACCAAGCCTTAATCCTCAATGTGATACTGTTTGAAGATGGGACTTTTGGGAAGTGATTAAGCTTAGATAAGGTCATAAGATTGGGGCCCCATGATGGACTTCTCTGCCATTGTCAGAAGAGACACCAGAAAGCTCACTTGCCTTCTATCAGTGCTCACATAAAGAAGTCATGTGAGCACTCAGCAAGATGGCAGCCATCTGCAACCAGATGGAGGAGTCTTCACCAGAAACTGACTGTGCTGGCACCCAGATCTCAGACTTCTAGCCTCCAGAACTAGGAGAAAATAAATTTATGTTGTTTAAGCCACCCAGTTATGATATTTTTATGGCCCTTAAGCAGACTAAAACAGTACCTTAGACCCCTAATCTACAATATAGGTAGAGCAATCATATGTTTTTAGCCCATTGTGTTATTGTAAGAATTAAATAAAATAAGTGAGAAAAAATAATATAAAGTGAGAAATACAATATAAGTTGTTTTTGTTTCTTAGTAATAGATTCAAATTTAATCTCTGTCTTAGAAATTAATATCACTTTTAAAGTAAATGTAGCCTCAGAATTTGAGTATTTCAAAGGCTCTTTTTTTTTTTTTTTTTTTTTACAGAAAAGATGTGATCATCATCTTCATGTTTTACAAATTCTAAAGGATTTGAGAATGCTAAGGTCTATAAATAAAATCCCTTGCATTAATCCTGCATATATGACTTCTAACTGGATTCTTCCTATTCACTGTGTTCCAGCAGGTCAAACATGTAATGTCAGGAAAAAAAAATGCAATAATGGTGAAGAGATGCAGTTAAATGGAGCAAACTGAAGATGATTTTTTTGGCAATGTGTAGATTTTCGGAGGAGAAATTAAAGATGCACCGTGCTTACTCCAAGCAGGAAAACACACAGGGAGCTTACATGGTTTGAGCCAAATTCTTTTGGAACATCAAACCTGAAACTCTTTATATTCTGGAGAGGGGATGACACTGAATATACCTTGACAGTCTGTCTGGTAAATGTGAATGTCATTTAGTAGTCTCTTTCCCAATGAGTGGCATGCTAACATCTCAATAAAATAAGAATGTAGTCCAGAAGTCAATCATCCCATGTCTTCTCAGTTTCCAAGGAAATTGTCTCATCTGTAAGAGCATGGAAAAAATTGCTCTCCTTCTTAATAAATGGAAATATTAAAGCATCAAGTAACACAACCCAGAATCCCATCAATAAATAAATTCTGCTTGGAAAGTAAAACTTGGCGAATGCTGGCTGACTTTTTTTCTTAACAAATATAACCAGAACGGTTTTATATTTCTCTTCCTTAGTACATTTGTGGTAGACAGAAAAATAGTCCAGTAGCTATCACCAATTTCCTTCTCTCTTGCTAGTCTTTTACAATAGAAACTGGAAAAATGCCATTTATTTCTTTAGGTGACCTCTTTTACAACTGTGAATATTTGTGTACCAGTTTGGTCTGTAAAACATAAAGAAAAGTCTGGTGGGATAGAGGGATAAAAAGAGACCCACTCCAGGGAAAAACTTTTTTTTTTTTTTTCCCTATAGCTTCCTCAACCCACATGTCTTCCTGCCTTTAAAAGTGGACATGATGCTTAACGTTGCATCAGTCATCTTGTGGCCATGAAGCAAGTGGTCCAGTCCCTGCCTGACAATGCCAGGAGCTGGACTTTATCAATAAAATTAGGATCGATGGACCTCTCAAATGGAAACTTTCTGAAGTAGGTAGAATTTTAGTACCCATGAACTTCACTCCCTACCATTACACCTATGAATATGTTATTATACATAGTGAGAGGGATTTTGCAGAAGGAATTAAATAATAGACTTTAAATATAGGGCGATTCTCCTGGTGGGCCCAATGTAATCACTTGAGCCCATATAGGCAGATACATTTCTCTGGCTGGCGTCAGCCCTTAATAAAAAGAAGAGGAGGACAGAGGAGAATTAAGGCAGATAGATGTGAAGATGACAAGGCCGGTTGTATTAGCTTTGAGCCAGGGAACACGGCTAGCTTCTAGACTCTAACAATCCCAGACCAATCAAGTAGAGACCTCAGTCCTATAGTCATATGGAGCTGAATTCTGAAAAGAGCTTGAATAAGCATTGGAGCAAATTCCTCCTGAGATCCCCCAGTTACAGAGTAAGCTGGTCAATACCTTGATTTCAGTCTTGTGAGACGGTGAGCCGAGAAATCAGCCTAACCCAATAGACCTTTCACCTAAAGAAGTGTGAGACACTATATAGGTATATATCTACGTTTTTTCAAGCCACTAAGTTTATGGTGATTTGTTACAGGAACGTAGAGAACTAATACACTTCCCCAAAACACATTTATTCACTAATGTGTTTTAGAAGATAGGCCATTCTAGGGAGCCAAATAAAAAATACAATGACAATAACAGCATGGTAATAATAAAAACTAATCATGACTGAGTGTTTCTTCTTATTAATGTGTCGGGTTCTGTTCCACAGCAAACAAGACAGATTAGGGTGCTATTTCCTTGGAGTTCTTGTGTTAGTAGAAGAAATAGATAACAAACAAATAAATGCCCAAGAAAAAAATATTTGTGTTATACAGACCATTAAATAGGACAATTTAAAAGCAAATTATTTTTCAAATAGTTTCGATGGTATGGCCAGGGAAAGCCTCTTTGTAGAGGCAAAATCTAAGTGAAATCTGAATGATAAGAAGAAATAAGTGAATAAGACTTTGTGAGGAAGGAAATACAGACAGCTGCAAAGACTCAGTGATGGAAGCAAGCTTGGAGTGCTTGATGTTAAGGAGGTAAAACCATGGTGGATGAGGGAAAGCTGGTGGGAAGGACAGAGATGAAGTCTGAGAGGTAGAGAAAGATTAAATACGGCCTCGGAGGCCATGAATGATTTGTATTTTATTCTCAGGGTAATAAGAAGTCAACGGAGAAAAGTGGGGGTCTGAATTATGCTCTCCGTGATCACTGTTGCTGTATAGGACATACATTGTGCAGGCTGGTAGGTAACAGTGGAAACTGGGAGTCAGGCCACACCAGGTGATTAGGAGGTAGAGCCAGGTGGCAGTTGTGGTGCTGGAACTAAGTGGATGGTTTCAGATTGTTTTGGAGGTAGATTAAATAGGACTTTCTGGAACATTCATTGTGGAGATGAAGGTAAGAATAGACTCAAGATTAGATTTTTAGTTTGAGCAGCATGAATGGCAATTCAGAAGATTAAGAAGGGAAAGAACTGAGAAAACTTGACAGGTGGTTTTAGATATGAGGTGAGAAGAATTTAGGTGGCACATACATGTGGCATTATATACTTTTACTCACCTAAGAGAAAACATATTCTAGAAATAATCAATGGAAATTAAAGAAAGTAAAAGGGCATGTCATATTTTATAGCTACTGTGACTTTCACATCAAATTAATACTTGCTACTCTTTCTCTGTCTCTCTTTGTGTGTGTGCATATACATTTAGATAGATATATACACACAAAGATATACATATATATATCTCAACAAAATTGTCTGACTACATGCTCAGAGCCTTACACAGGTAACAGAAACAGAAAGTCAAAATAACACTTTTGTTCACAATATATTTCTTTTTATGATTACTTTCCTTTTATATTAGTACTGCAAAAATAAAAGTGAATAGAGTGTCTATTGGCCTTAACATTTCCTTTTGAAATACATTTTTGTAAGTGAAAATTGATTTTGGTTAGAGAAAAAGAAATAAATAAGGAACAGTGCAAGTAGTTTAAAGAAATCACAAAAAAAGAGTAATGTATAAAAATTAAGTTTGGGGAATTTTGTCCTATATATATTCAAATTATCTCTTAGAATAGCCAGCAGGCATCTCAAAATTAAAAGAGCCAAAGCAGCATTGATTCCTCATCCTTTCTACCCCACATGTCAAGTTTTCTCAGTTCTTTCCCTTCTTAATCTTCTGAATTGCCATTCATGCTGCTCAAACTAAAAATCTAATCTTGAGTCTATTTTTACCTTCATCTCCACAATGAATGTTCCAGAAAGTCCTATTTAATCTACCTCCAAAACAATCTGAAACCATCCACTTAGTTCCAGCACCACAACTGCCACCTGGCTCTACCTCCTAATCACCTGGTGTGGCCTGACTCCCAGTTTCCACTGTTACCTACCAGCCTGCACAATGTATGTCCTATACAGCAACAGTGATCACGGAGAGCATAATTCAGACCCCCACTTTTCTCCGTTGACTTCTTATTACCCTGAGAATAAAATACAAACCATTCATGGCCTCCGAGGCCATATTTAATCACCCACACTTTGAGAATACTACTATAGGCTGAGTAGACATTAAATCAATACATGGTGAGATGGGGAGGCATAATTATTACTCACAGTCCACTTATTTTCTTGATTCTCAAGCACACAAAGGACTCTGCACATACTCTCTTGACAAATGTTCTTTTCAAAAGAGATTAAAAATGTATTACGTGTCAGGTACTGAGATGATGTTTGCATGTTGTCACATTTAAGCCAAGAACAATTTGTATTAAGCTAACCAACTACCTTCTTCTGTTAACTATGTTGGCTCTGCCCCCTAGTTTGTAAATCAGATTAGATTTTCATGCAACTTTTCAGGCCAACCTAAAAATATTTTCTTTGTGTGAGGCACTGTCCTAGCATATCAGTGCCTGAAGCGTGCACATGCTCTATTCATGATCTGATTATCCAGTTAAATAGCCAGGATTGGGGTACAATTTGTATGTAGGATGTATCAAAATATTCTCCTTTTGCTAGTTTGACCCCTGCTTCCTCCCAACTTTGACTCAGAAAGCTCTTGACATTTTTTCATTTCTAGGAGCACTTTTGTACGGATGTAGAATACCAGGCATTCTTAATTTTGTTTTTTATGAAGGTGCTGAATAGACTTTACTACAAGAGAGAGTTAAAATTGTATAAAGTGCCTGATTGCACCTTGCTCTTTAGACATAATTGTGGGCTTGTGTTTGTGTGGGGTGTCGGGTGGGGAGACTGGATAGTGGTGATTTCTGCTACTCTACTATTTCTCCCAAGGCCAAAGAGACAAGGGATAATTCAGTTGTTTTTTTTTTTGTTTGTTTGGTTTTTTTTTTTGGCTCTTGGCACTCCCCTGGTCTCAGTCCATCACCTAAGTACGAGGAATTACTAATTAGATTGGCTAACTACAACTGATTGAAACAGCTAATGAGAAACATTACTGTATTATAAAAAGGGAGATGACAACGTTTTGCTCATTCTTCCCCTTCTTGAACACTTGCACAGCAAAAGGTTTGTAAGCTTCTGGCAATGAATTGGTGAATTAACACGACTGGTCCTGTCTTAACAAGCCCAGCCATCACTCTCAAGTTTCTGGTTTCTTCACAATGATTAGATTGATGTATCAGATGGGGCCCATGCAGGCATCTGCAAACTGAAGAAATAGGGAGTTAGAAGGCCTGTTACCCTTCCAGACTAGAGTCTTCATTTCATCAGAGAAGGTCTCCATTTGAAGAAGAGAACTATGGAAAATGATGGTGGAATATGTAAGAGATCTGGTCCAACCATTAATAATAAATAACTTGTTTATTATTTGGGCTGGTATTTGGCTCATGAAACCTACTATTTCATCTCTTCTAGGGTTTTCTTCCTAGAGACCTTTACACATGAAAACAAAAGCCAAATCCCTAAGATCATTTGATGTTATATTTGCTACACGCACATGTGCCTTACTTTTTTGTTTCATAATTGCACAGAGCCAACCACTTTCAGTCCATTGTGCACCCAGTGGAGGATATATATTCATATTCTCTTTCAACACTCCTAATTATTTCTGCTTTTGACTCAGTATATTTCTTTTTTCATATACTTATACTTCTTATTCTTTGTTTTTGCACTGTTGTCTCATTCTCTATTCAAAGCCTAATGCAATGAAATATATGCATTCTTGTACAAATTTTGTTTTATATACAAAATATACTTCTCTAGTAATCACAATTGGTAACAAAACTGAAAAATTAACTGTGCCTCACAGCACCACAAAGCTAACTCAAAGTATTTATTCATCAGCAAACAAACTTGGTGTTCAAAAGGCAATAGCAAAATATCAAAGTCTTAAAAATGAAGACTTGTTTTGTTTTGAAATCAACTGGAAGAAAAATCAATGACCTGTGATACAGGAACCCCCTGCCTGCCTCGAGGGACCTCAGTATCATTGCAATGGATTCCTGAATCATATGTGTGCACATACTTTCTCAATCAACAAGTGCTAACATTACAATGACTACTCTTTTAAAAGATTTGGGTTTTAGCATTTGGCTATATATGTCACAGTGGTTCTCAAAGTGGCTCAGCACCTTGAGAAGTGGTTTGGCTCAGCAGCATTGGTGTGTTAGAAACGAATATTCTCATATCCTACTTCAGAGGTACTGTATCAAAACTCTGTGGATGAAGCCCACTGACATGTGTTTTTACAAAACCACCAGTTGATTCTGATGTACAGTAAAGTTTAAAAACCATAGATTTATAAAAGGGGTAAGAGAAACCTTACTTTGCATCAATGCTAATTACCAAAACTTCTTCTAATGACCTAATTATGGAGTATGGAAATATCTAAAAATGTACTCAATAAGATGTTCCTCACATAATTGTTTATAATTTATCATCAATTGTAATAAAACAATGAATGTACTACAAAAAGAAAAATGACATGGGGAATATTAATGTTTTGCTATTTAACAAAAGGTATTTTTAAGTTGTGAGTTTAAGATTATCCCAATTTTCTCAAAAGTATACAAATGACTACATATAAAGGTCAAGGCTGTTCTTCCAAATAATTGAATTATCTAAAAAGCTTACCTATATCTAAGATCAGAAATGTTTATAGTTTTCTTCTTAACATAAGAGATTTTGTCAAGAGTTTTGTAGCTAACATATATGTATATGTGTGTACACATATATACATGTATGTGTATATAAGCATATACATATATACATATATGTGTTTATATTTGTTTTCAATTGCAAAAGTTTGGAAACTGCACATTTACATAATTCTCCATGCTTTTGCCCATCTGAACAGATACCTCCTGTAGCCTTTTTTTCTGGTTCTAAAATTATGAAAAGTATTTTCACTTAAAATTAATATAAAATTTACTACTCATGCATGCATTACATGTGCCACTGTTTTCTATCTAACACCATATGTACTAAATAATAATGTTGGTAACATATTTACAATTGAGCACATATGGAACATAAGAATTTTGTTACAATTACTCTTTATAACTATGTAACTAAAATTATGTTTTATGAGTAAGGTATAACTGAGAAAGAGCATACTAAAAGGAATAAATACCTGAAATTGTTCCTTTATTTTTTCTGGCAAGCCTATGTTTTTCTAAAATCAATGCCAATTTGACTTCACTAAAATTTCTGAAGTTTCCTCCCTATAATTTATTTGGTTTTATGTGTATTTATGCACTCTAGGGAAGAAAAAGGCTTGGCAGAATCCAATATATGGTAATGAAGTCTCAAGGTTTTCTCATTACATTTACTAAAGTAATTTTATCATTATTATATTTTCAGATATTTTCAACTACCAATCTGCTTTTTGCTTAATGAAAGAATTCTTTAGAATTTCAAATGCCCTTTGAATGCCAGTTCTATTTCATGAAACACTACAGTTCAGGATTTTCTGCTCTCCTATCCTTGAATGTATCTTAAGATTGGAAAGAGTGGTCTATCGATGTAACTTCAAATCAATGGATGTTTTGAGGTTCTTCACAAGTAACAAGTTTTGTTTCTAGGTACCAGATGTACAGCTATGTGTTTCTTTTGCAACAAACAAAAGTAGGCTACTGCTTCCAAAACATTAAATAAAAGTGGTTTCCTAGGAGAAATAATAAACTGCTTATGAAACAAAGAACATAGTCAAAATTCAGAGCAATGGTTCAGAGTTTTTCATCTCCACCCTTGACCATTAGACATTCACAATCTCCAGGCTTTTTTTCTAGATAGATAGATAGATAGATAGATAGATAGATAGATAGATAGATAGATAGATAGATAGACAGATAGATAGATAAAATAAAGTTATTGGTCCTTATTATAAGAACAGGGTCCAAACATCCTTTGGATGTTCAAATTACTTGACTAATCTCCTCTCCTACATGATAGTTGGAGAACTAATCTTTTTTTGTATTACATTTTAGTTTAATTTCTGAGACCCATGTTTTCTTGGTTTTCAAATTGAAACTATTGTTAAAATAAAGAATTAAAAAATTAAAGCACAATTTATGATAATCGTTTCTTTTATCATCAAATCATAAGAAGACAAAGACTAAAACTATCAATGGGGACGAATGTATGTACATAAATACCATAATATATAGTACTATTACTAATAGATTTTTTTTTTTACAACAAATTTTCATTTGAGGGATAATGTTCAGAACTTCCTCCATCCTCTCTTATCCAGTAGGTACAGGATATCGAAAAGTGCTCAGTCACTAACCATTTTGGTTTGCCCGGGTATAAAAGATTTCCTTGGACATGAGACTTCAAGTGCTAGTATCCAAACTGTCTCAGGAAAACCAGGACTGTTGGTCACCCTACTGGAGATGATGTATGAATTGGTGTATTAATTATTTTCACACTGCTATAAAGAGCTTCCCTGAGATTGGATTATTTATAAAGGAAAAAGATTTAATTGACTCAGAATTCCACACGGCTGGGGAGACCTCAAGAAACTTACAATCATGGCAGAAGGTGAAGGGGAAGCAAGAACCTTCTTCACAAGGCAGCAAGAAAAAAAGCGAGCAAGAGCAGGAACAACTACCTTATAAAATCATCAGATCTGGCGAGAACTCACTCACTATCACGGGAACAGCATGGGGAAAACCACCCCCCATGATCCAATCACCTCCTTCCTTTGACGTATGGGATTACAATTTGAGATGAGATTTGGGTGGGGACACAGAGCCAAACCATATCGACTGGGGTTGACATTAGCACATGAATTCGTATCTAAGAAAAATGGCTACCCCAGAGCCAAAGCAGAGTAAATCATATTTTACAGGTATTAGTTAGAAACACCATGAAGAATATTTAGAATTAGCATATCTGATGACGAAAAAGGCAGGATCTAAGGTACTTCATTAAATGGAGTTAAGAGTTCAGGCAAGACACAGCAAACATTGGAAGAAACTGAGCCTCTTTTTCTTCACGTTCTTACTGGTGGGTAGCTGGTCTTCCCAGATGGCTGCAGGTGATGACTTAAAAAAATTATAATATAAAGACTATGAGTGCTTTTTTTCATTTCTTGAATTTGATGTCTTCAATCTTCCTATACCTAAAACATAATTGTTACCTTCTGTAACAGGCTGATAAGTGGGACTTACTTCAAGGAGAAAAAAATATTCACACATTCCAATTATTATGATATTTAAGGGAGCATTTTAACCTCTTTTCAAAGGTTTATCTGGTGCAAATATGAGATTGATTTTACTTCCTCTCTTTATTATAGTCTAGTGTTCATATACTAATCCTTATTATATTGCCATGAAATTACAAAAAGAATATCATAACAATTTTGTGTTTATTCTAAACATTCTCGATAAGCTGTTAGCATTAATGCAGCTGAGGTTTTATTATTTTTCTTCCCAGAAAGAATGGAAATGAGTTTACTTCATATGAGGTGATGGATTCATATAACTGTTAGGATTAGGTAATATTGAAAACAAGAATTTTTAATAGAAAAAATTGCTAAATTTTTATTCAGCTGAAATATGTGGACTTCAATTCTGAAGTTGGAATAGTTGGCCTGATTTAGTCTTTTGTGTTAATTGATACAGAATATAGCATTCTATATTCTGTAATCATCCTCTCCAGACCCCACTAGAGTGTACGGCATGTACAATCTCTGACTATTCCTTCTGGAATCTCATACAGAGACTTTGTGATTAAACTTGTTTAGTCTTTTCATTGAAGAATCTTAAAGCATATTTTGAATAATAAATCTGCAAACGTCCTCTTACAGAACCACTCAAATATAGATAAACAGAAACCCAGGATATGCTAACATACCGCAAAAAAATAACTTTTCTTTATTCCTTAATACAAAGTAAAAACAATTAGTTAATTTTAAGTTATTCATGGACTTTGAAATAAGAAACATTTAGGTTTGAGTCCTGGTTCCACCTTTTAACTGTGAGACCTTAGATGGTCCTCTGACTCTTCATTTAAGAAACAGGAATAGTAATGACTCTCTTGTTACGTGGCTGGACATCTGGCAAAATCTTTCCCATTCCAAAGGCCAACCCCTTCAAATTAAAATGTGTACAAGTGTATAATACCATTTTCCAAAATGATAAAAATACTGTCTTTCAGTTCAACCCTCTAGTGTTTTTGAGGTATGGGGTAACTGCAACTGACAGTCTTAATGAAACTGGTGAGCGATGGGGTAAGGAAAGAGAGAGTGAGGCTATTAAACAACTTATACTTCAATGTTGAAATTGGAGGTGGGCTATAATATAAGTTTAAACTTGAGTAGAACCCTTTAGAAAAATATTCAATGAGACAAACTCCCTTTTTTATTCAAAGTCGTTGTTTTCCTTTGCCACTATAGAAGTCCCCTATAGTTGATAAATGTAGGTCTTATTTATAAGGATGTGTGTCCTTTTAATTTTCCCTAAGGAAAACAAAACAAAACAGAACTTTGCATAGCCCAGGTTACTATCTGATTAATCATTACTGTGTCAGTGGCAAAAATGAAATAAAACAAAATAATGGTCAAAATTGTTCAGAAGATGAAACCTAACCTGAGCTGAATAAATCAAGGATGATGTTGCTGCCTTTTAGGTAAACCAGGCTGATGCTCCCAGGTGCACTGTGGATGGTGGAATTTTCTAACCTAGCCACAGTGAATATGAACCATGTTAAACTAGTCCAGGAAGATACTCTTGAAATCTCTGTAACAGACTGAATAATAGACAAATTTGTGAATCAGACTGGCCTTTTCTCTCCACAGAATATTGTACACTGTTACACAACTCATCGAAAATATTAATCAACATCTTAAAATCTCCTCTGGGCTTTTCCAAACACTCTTCTTTTTCCCCTTTCACATGGCTGGTAAGAAGGACTCCAAGGCCTAAGGGATGTCAGCGCCACACAGTGTAAAGCTCCTGGATCCCAGAAACATGATTTGGTGGAGAGCCATGAGAGAGAGTATGCAGATGAGGTAGACTCTTTTTGGACCTTGACATAAATAACAAATACAATTTTATTGTGTCCAGTCACTGATATTTTGGTTTGCTTTGACAATAGCTTTCTCTGACTAATACATTCTCTCTTAAACCTTAAGATCTTTTTATTTCAAACCATTGGAGGTTTTCCAAAGTCTTGTGGAGTTTCTTTTTCTTTTTTTTCTTTTTTGAGATGGGAGTCTCACTCTTGTTGCCCAGGTTGGAGTGTAGTGGCATGATCTCGGCTCATGGCAACCTCCGCCTCCTGGGTTCAAGTGATTCTCCTACCTCAGCCTCCCGAGTAGCTGGGATTTGCAGGCTCCTGCTGCCACGTCTGGCTAAATTTTTTGTATTGTTAGTACAGACAGGGTTTCACCATGTTGGCCAGGCTGATATTGAAATCCTGACCTCAGGTGATCCACCTGCCTCAGCCTCCCAAAGTGCTGGGATTACAGGCATGAGCCACCGCACCCAGTCTTGTGGAGTTTCATTATCTTCATGCTGTTCATTTTCTGGAATGTCTTTTATCCTTTAATCAACTTTGGGTCTCAAGTCCTCCTATTATTCATGATCTAGATGAAGCTATTTTTTTCCTGTAAAGACATTCTTTATCACCAGCACAACCAACCCCTGGCTTTATTTCTTTACCAGAAACTATAGGTGGCTGCTTTTTGTAACAGTTAAACATTGAGTCTGACAAACGTAAGTTAAAATTGTGGCTGCCTACTTTCTGGTTGTGCGTCTGTGGCAAATTTCCCATCCACTATAAACCTGTTTCTTCATCTCTTGAATAGGATGACAGTAGAACTGATGCCGGGCAAGAACCTCCTATCCCCTAGGGAGTTGTGGGAGGTGTGGGTTCTTGATTTCAATAAAAAATTCAAGAGCAAATCACAAGTGCAAAGTGAAAAGTGAAGCTTATTGCAAATACTGCTCTACAGACACAGTGGGGCAATCTGAGAGAGGAGATATGCTGGGAGGGTCTTGGGTTAGCTGTTTTATTGATTGCATTTAATATGTGTAATTAGGGGGAGGGTTATTCATAGGCTTTCAGGGAAAAGAGTTGAGGATTTCCAGGAACCTAGGAAGGACTTTTTTTAATTTTAATTTTTAATTAAATTTTTAATTTTTACCACATACGGCTTCTTCTGGTGGTTGCTATATCAAACATAAACTGTTACATCATGAAGGGGGTGTGTTTTTTAGTAATGCATTATAATGAGGGTATAATGAGCAGTGGGCTGCTTTTGTTGTCACTTGGCTCTGACTAGTTTAAGCTGATTTATTTACTGTGTCCTCTCTTATCAGATGAGTCTTCTGATTCCTTTTCTTCCAAATCAGTCCTTCTTAATTCCTGACTTAGATTTTAGGCTGGGTACAGTGGCTCATGCCTGTAATCCTAGCCCTTTGGAGGCCAAGGCGGGTGGGTCACCTGAGATCAGGAGTTCGAGACCAACCTGGCCAACATGGTGAAACCCCATCTCTATTAAAAGTACAAAAATTAGTTGGGTATGGTGGCACTTGCCTGTAATCCCAGCTACCTGGCAGCCTGAGACAGGAGAATCGCTGGAACCTGGGATGTGGAGGAGGCTACAATGAGCTGAGAGGGCGCCACTGCACTCCAGTCTGAGCAACAGTGAGACTCCTCAGTCTCACAAAAAAACAAAAACAAAAACAAAAAAAACCATACTTTTAAAAAGGGCCTCACTCATTGTTACTGAATTGAAAAAAAAAAAAAAAAAACCATACTTTTAAAAAGGGCCTCACTCATTGTTACTGAATTGAGTATTTCTGCTGCTAACTCAACCACCATCACTCACTACCACCCCATATGGCACATACCTCTGCTTTAGTTCAAACTCACTATATTGCAATCATTTACTGATAGGATCATCACCTTGTCTCTGAGGAATTCCTAGTTTAGAACTAGTGTAGAATTGATATCAGGAGATGTTAGGTTCATGCAGTGATGCATTAAGAATGTGATTCGTAAAACTTAATTGAACTTTCTTTGTCTTTATTTGAACCTAAAGAAACTGAGACTCAAATTTCTGTATTTATGAAGATTTTCTCAGGGCAGGGGCCAGTGAATGGAAGATATTACTAGTTTCCCATTGCTGCTGTGATAAATTAACCAGAACTTAGTGGCTTAAAACAATAGAAATTTATTATTTTACATCTCTAGATGGCAGAAGTCTAAAATGGGTATCACTGGTCTTAAATCAAGGTACTGGCAGGACTGAGTTTCTTCTGGAGGTTCTAAGAAAGATTCCAAATTCTTTTTTTAGACTGCTTGCATTTCCTGGCTCAGGACCCCTTTCCATCTTGAAAGTCAGGAATTGTATCACCCTAATGTTTACTTCTGTTGCCACATCTTCCTGGACTGACTCACTTGCCTTTCTCTTTCACTTACAAGGAGTTAATGACTACATTGCACCCATCCAGATTATCCAGAATAATAATCCCACTCAGGATCCTTTACTGCATCACATTTGCCAAAGTCCCTTTTGCAAATATTCGCAGGTTCTGGGGATTAGGATGTAGACATCTTTGTGAAGCTGTTATTGTGCCTGCCCCTGGGCAACAGGAGTGAAATCGTAGACATAGTATCCAGTTTGATCAAGATGACTACAGTAATGATAACAAATGTTACTATATATATTATCAATACAGTTACTACTTAAGAGTGGAGATAGATTTCACTCAACTTTGGATTATCACTGCCTGGTGTGATACCTGAAACTTATCAAGCATGTCCCAAATGGACAAGCTGTATGAATGGATTAATTCATATGAG
>NW_012104698.1:2943104-2962130 GCF_000951045.1 Mandrillus leucophaeus | reverse complement strand
AAGCGTTTCTGGCAGCACTCTTGGTCTCTTCATAGGACACATTCCTAAATTAAAGTGGTCTCATACTAGAATTTTAACATTGGTCAAATTGGAAGTTAAAACATTTAGGCTCATTAAATATAAATTTCAGATTTCTGAAGTTTTATTCATTCAAACTTAGTTTATGCAATAAACTACAAATCAGGGTCAATAATATTTTAAAAATTAAAAGACAGAGTATTTAAAACCCACCTGAGTACCTCTAAAATCTTTGAACAAATAAACATAAGTTAAAAAAAAAAAAGTAAGTCTTCTCTTGCCTGACCTAAGTGGCTAAACCGAAATAGAATAGATTTCTGAAAAAGTCATAAAGCCAAAATGTGACATTTTAATGATTCATGGTAGGCAAACTTTAGACTTCTCTTAGTCTATGATAATTACTATGTAATGAAAATACTGAAAGTGTTAATGAATATAATGTGATAATCATTATAAAATGTACACATATATTATCACACCATACTTCTTGAATATATATCATTTGTATTGTTCAATTAGTCCTCCATAAAGCTGGAAATAAAAGAGAAATTATCCAAGACTAAATCAAATCAGTAAAAAATAGTAAAATAGTAAAAAGGCCAATTATTGTTGTAGTGATATGTCTATTATTACTGACAAAAAGGAATTTAATTCTAATTATCACAATAAAAAAGGAAAAATAAAATATATATTAATATTTCCCGAGGTGGACACTCTTTCGAAAGAAAACTAAGGTGGTTTTCAAATAGATGTTTTCTGGCTGGGCGCAGTGGCTCATGCTTATAATCCCAGCACTTTTGGGAGGCTGAGGCAGTTGGATCGTTTGAGGTCTGGAGATCGAAACCAGCCTGGCCAACATGGCAAAACCCCATCTCTATTAAAATAAAAAATAATTGGCCAGGCATGGTGGCACGCGCCTGTAATCCCAGCTACTGGGGAGGCTGAAGCAGGAGAACTGCTTGAACCCAGGAGGCAGAGGTTGCATTGAGCCAAGACTGTGCCACTGCACTCCAGCCTGAGTGACAGAGGGAGACTCCACCTTAAAAAAAAAAAAAAAAGATTTTTTTTTTCCCCACTTTTGTATTCTTCCTTTGCGCACTTACTGAGAATTTACATCTTGGCAACAATAGTAGATGAGTAAGAGAAAGGAAAAGAAAAACAATTGACTTCAGCCTCTGGCAGTTTACAACTTAATTTAGGAGCTAAACCAGCAGCAAGTAACATGGCCAGAGACCAGTTTCAAGCACATGTATTGCTATGGTTGTGGCTGAGGGTAGCAGGTGGGGTGTATCATAGGTAAAGTATGCATTATGCCATGTATATTTGTCTGCAAGTGTATAAATAGACATATACAAAGAGTAAAGGTATGCAAATACGTGTATATAGCAAGAACATTTACATCAACAAATGTACTCATTTACCTTTTTGGGCTCAGTAGGAAAACACTAGAAAGATGCAATCTTTGCCCTTAATTTTTAAAAATTATTTCTTAATAAAGTAAAAAGTATAAACAGTTACATATGGAATTGAGGAGTTTGATAAATGGGTATACACAAAAACCAATATTCTAGTCCACTTATAGAACTTTTCCTTTACTCCAGAAAACTTCTTTTGCTCTATTTGAAGCTGATCCTCCTCCTCCAGGGGAAGCCACTGTTTTGACTTTCATCTTCATAGATTAATTTTGTCTGTTCTGTAAATTCATAGATTAAAAAAAAGTAGTATGGTATATAATCTTTTGTGTCAGACTAAAACGTAATGTTTCAGAGCTTTATCCATGTTGGTCCCTATATTAGTAGTTCATTCTCTTTCATTTCTGAGTACTGTTTCATCCAGTAGGTAAAAGTACAGTTTGCTTATCTATAAAAGCACATATTTGTTTATGGATAGTTGTGGCTGCTTTCTTCCATCCAGTTTTTGCCCCTTATGGATTCTTCCATAAATGTTTTTGTGATCACCCATTTTTATTTATTTTGGGTAAACATCTAGGAGTGGAATTGCTGGGTCATAAGGTATGTTTAACTTTATAGGAAACTGCCAACCAGCTTGAGGAAGAGAGCACTAACATTGCCTGAGTACTTAGTAGGTAACAGACAGTACACTAGTTGTTGTTCATTGATCATCTCATCTAATCTTTTAAGGTTGTGAGCAAATACTATTTATCCATGATTTGCAGAAGTGTAAGTCAAAGTTGTGAGAAGTTAGAAAGTGTGCCCTGAGGTACACTGTTTGTAAGTGTTGCTATAAGTATTTAAAGCCAGGTCTCCTTGCATATGAGTTAAAGTTTGGACTAGGGGAGATAAACAGACTCAGTTCTTACCCCACAGGTCCTCATGAATTTCAAAAGTTTTAATTAAGACCAGTGATACAACTTCAGTTGTTCTTAGTGTAATAACTTAATGGGTCAGAGGAAAGTTTTTTTTGTTTTTTTTTTTTAAATCTAGAGAAATATTTCCATTTCTTCCAAGTTACTCTTGACTAGTGACATGCTAAAGCCAGAGGAAGCGGATGCTGTAACATTATTATATTCTGCAGCCAGCGGAGGCAGCTTGCCAGTCTCTCCTTTGCTATTTTGCACAGGCCAGTACACATCTCTACTACCCTACAATTAACCTATCTGAATTAGGCTTCCAATTACTATCTAAGGAAGCTGGTGGTACCCTTTGGGCATTCTCCACCAGGGGCTGCGTTAAGCATACATTTACATGTAAACGGCCTCCTTTTCTCCTTCTTCTCAGCCCGCTAATAAATATTCTATATTGCTTCAGTGTGCTGTGTTACATACACATTTTGAATAGGAAAATGATGGGACGAAGATGAAAAATTAAAGCCAAACTACACTTTAGAAATAGCCCTTGGAGACCAGGCACAGTGCCTCATGCCTGTAATCTCAGCAGTTTGGGAGGCCAAGGCAGTTGGGTCACTTGAGGTCAGGAGTTCCAGACCAGCCTGGCCAACATGGTGAGACTCTGTCTCTACTAAAAATACAAAAATTAGCTGGGTGTGGTGGCGTGCGCCTGTAATTCCAGCTACTAGAAAGGCAGAGGCTGGAGAATCACTTGAACCTGGGAGGCGGAGGTTGCAGTGAGCTGAGATGGCGCCACTGCACTCCAGCCTGGGCGACAGAGCAAGACTCTGTCTCAGGAAATAAACAAATAAACAAACAAACCCCTTGAAGATAGCCATGTATCTTTTTCTTTCCATTTATTCCATTTTTCAATGTTAATTTCAGTGTTTAGCAAGTTGGGCAGGCACTGTAGAAGCATTGGTGATGATCGAGAACATGAGGCCTGCTTTCAGGGAGCTTACAGGATGCTGAGGAAGCCGGTCACCAAATTAATGTTTACACAAATACTTTTTTTTTTTTAAGTTTTGGAATTTTGAATTGTGGTACGCACGGGGAAAGATAACCATGGTAGCCTTGAGGGCATTTCATATGGAAGTTTGACAAGGCAGGTAACTACTTAAGCTGTCAGAATAATAATACTAATCAATGTTAGTTAGCTATTGAGTGCTTACTACATGCCAGACAGAGCCCTGAACGTCTCACTCTTAAGTGTATTATCTTCACAGCATTGTGAGGTTGATACTGTTATTATACCCATTTTGCAGATAAAGTTGAGGAGCCAGGGTTCAAACCCAAGCTGTCTGATTCTGAAATGTGCCAACTTACACACTTACACACTGAATAACCACACAGCTTTGATGCTGTTTCTTTTGCTCTCCAAAATTTACTTCTTGTTTTAAAGTATATTTTTCATATTTTTAAGTTGGCTTAATTTCTACTTTATTAAAGCCCTTAATTGATTCCTTGATCCAAGCCCATATTAAAATATTTATTATGTATACAAATGGTTGCTTTATTAGCAGGCAAAGGTGAAAGTTTTCATTTGTGTTCTTTATTTACTGATACATACTAAATGTACATATTTGGCGGGTACATGTGATAGATCAAATAAGCACCAGGATCAAAGTAAGGATCAAATAAGCACCAGGAACCATATGAGAAACATTCTCCCAACACTTCTCTCAATATCTTTAGGCATTCCCGTAGCATGGGTGAGAAATTTAGGTAAAGCGAAGCTTAGTGGCTTGTCCCCAGTCACACAGGTAGGAAGCCGAGAGGAGCTAGAAGTGGAAGCCAGCTTTGCCGATTTTGCCACAAACACTGGGCTGTCTCTCTGATTTTATTACAAGAAAATGACTGGTCTTGAAATAAGGCTGTGCATAAATTAGGATTTAGTCGCATTTCTACTTCTTGGGTATGCCCCAAAATGCCTAGCATAGTCTCATCTCATCTTATAAAATAAATATATTCTGGTAATATAAATAATATGGCTCAAGAAAATCCTTCCCATTTCATTATTGGTCATACATTCACCAGTCAGTATTCTGATGATTTTTTTTTTTTCTGTTATTTTGGTATTGAAAATGAGTTGTCCTGAGTGTCTAAAAGACATATCTAATTTTCTTAGTTAAATGCTTTGCATTGTAAATGTATATAATTATTTTCTTATCCAGCTCATTTTCCTGAAAATTTGGAAGGTGTGAGCTCCAGAGACCTGATACGGAGTCATTGTGCTCATTTAAGTTTTCTTCTTGATATATTCTAAAATCTCTCTTAATTTTTCCTCTGTACTTACATTTCTGTCTCTACCTCTTACTCACGTCTCCCTATGTATTCCTTTATAAAATAATCTTTGAATCACCAGGAACTGGAGGGTAACACCCTATTATATGGCAGTCCCTATTTCAAACACTTAGAGCTATTGTCCATACAAATACCCTCCTACCTGCCAGACCACACATCTTGATGTTAGACGCAGAAAATAGGTCTATTGCAGCTCATGCTGACATCTCTCTAGAAGCAGTCGGCTTTCACAGCCAGTCTTCAGGGAGGTTTAAAAAAAAATGCAGATAACCCCGCTGGTGCTTTGGTATTCTGCCTTCAGTTCCTCATGCGTCCTGCCTGTTCTTCTACAAAGTGTAATTTCAACTCCACCACCTTCTCTTAAGTGTTCTCTTTTGCTTGGCCTCACATCAGAACACCATCTAATCTAGCCCAGAGATTTTTCATTAGGTTTCATTACAGGAAGTTACGGTTTTTGTTCCATGGCAGTGCTCAACATAGAGAGTTTTCACTGACACTATTTCGAGAAATTAAGTGATTCGAAGTGCAGCCGTAGTGGCATCCATTACAATGTAAGATTTTTAAGCCAAATAAAACTGAAAAGTCATACTTGGAAATCCGAACATGCTGAAAGGTTCAAATACACTTTATTAAGATAATAACGGTGATAACAATAGTAATATCAAACAAGAGCAAAAACTGCATATTCTGCAAAAAAAAATCCATTCTCGCATTCATTCCTTCAACAAATATTTTACTATGTACCTGCTGTGTGCCAGGCCCTGTGCAAGGCACTGATATCAAAGGGAAATAAAAACAAATTTCTTGTGTCCTTCTTTGAAAATTGGATATACCAGTGAAGGGATATTTTATAATATTTGGCTTAATCATATATCAAAGGCTTATACATTCTTCTACATAAAGGAAAGTAAACATTGATGACTGTGGAATGACACACACATAACTTAAATCAAATTTTAGTTACTTGGCTGACCTCAGCTGTCCACTTTGTCTTCCTTAGGACAAGTCTCAGAATATTTTCAAATCCAAAGACCACAGATCCTATTTCAAAGTGTGTGCTGACCAATGTAATATTGTAGTAAAGTTCTCCTAAGTAGAGAAGTGATATTACACTTCACACATAAAGCAAAACCACCTCAATATTCGATTTCATGATATGTCTTCTTCCCTTCATTTCCTCTACTGGGCTGTCTATGCTTTGAACCCTCAGTCGTGCTTTCCTTGTCTTTGTGTCTCTCTCTTACTTTTTATTCCCACGCCACCCACCCTCCACTCCCCTAGTTTCCCTGCCTTCACGCCTCCTGCATCTCTCCGCTTCATCCTTCCTTGCTGGGTTCTACCATAGTGTTGAGGGAACCCCTTTCCTCGTGTAGAGTACCGCGCCTTGCTTTCTGTTTCTTTGTTTAGCATCCATGTTCCCATAGTCTCCCCATTCAGCACAAAAAGCATCTTTCTTGCACCTCAACATTCTTTGAAGATAGACGAGGGCTTCTCCTATAAATATGGTTCTTTTTCCTTCTTTCTTATCATTATTCTTTTTATCATCTCCATTTTTTAAAAAATTAAAATAAAATTTGTTGAATCTACGTTATCCTATGAGTAACTAGTTTTTTAAGTGGCAGCATAATTTAAAAAATCGTAGTAAAATTAGCCAGGCATGGTGGTGCATGCCTGTAGTCCCTGCTACTTGGGAGGCTGAAGCAGGAGGATTGCTTGAGCCCAGGACTGTGAGGCTGCAGGAAGGTGTGACTGCACCACTGCACTCCAATCTGGGTGACAGAACGAGACCCGCTTTTCTTAAAATCACAGGAAATGTCATATTAAATTGGAAACCTATGATGCCCCTTTGCTCAGATCTAGTTGTTATTTACAAGAGAGACAATCATTTTAGGAATATGATTATAGATCTATGAAAAATTTTAACTGAAATTATTTGGTGTTTACAGTCAAAAATGCAAAAAAATTCTCTAAAATGCATTCCTGATAAACACCAAGTTAATATTTTTCTTAGTAAAATATCAATCAAGTAAGCATTGAATGCAAAGCATATTTTTGTAAACTGAATGTTAGAAAGTACCTTTTTTATTAGTTTTAAAAGTAACTATGGGTTTTTCATTTACTCTAAATTAACCCTCACAATTTTTGAAATAGTGCAAAAACTATAGCACACTTAGTTTGCTAAGTTAACTTGTATTAAATTGAACACTATAATCTAATACAACAAAGATATTTTTATTTCCCTAAAGAGACATGCTTTTTGCATTTTCTAAGACGTATTTTGAGATTTAACAAACTTCTGGTGTGGATAGAAACAAGATGATTTCATTGAACTGTCAAGTATTAAAAAAAAAAGGAAACTGTAAATAACTCTAACCAAGCTCTCTGTGTGTGTGTGTGTGTGTGTGTGTGTGTGTTTTGTTTGTTTGTTTGTTTTTTCACAGCTGGAATACTAGTTTTTATTACAGCTCAACTGGCATTGCAAATTAAAATTCATCTGTTTGTTAAACTGCTACTTAAAATGGCTTCCACCAACTGTTACAGTTGAATATTATGTTGTCATTTATGCATTTAGTGGGAATGGTTCAATAGCATGAATATTTAAAAACAAGTACACGGAAAGTACTTTTTTCCCTATTGGTTTTCAATAGTTTACTAACTGAATTACGTTTTGAGTTGTTGGTCAAACGTGGCTTAATTTTCACTGGTGATTAAGGCAGATGTCGACTGAATTAATTAAATGGTCTTTATAGGTACATTGCAGCTATAATTCCTGCTTATAGCCAAACAACTCTATTTTGTTATTACTTCTCTGTTACATTACCTTAGATTTGCCACTTATAGAAACTAAGGGATTCCGCAGTGACAATTCAGCCTACCCCATGTAGTAAGTGACACATTATTAACAACACACATGCTCAAAAATCCTTTTCTTCTATGTGTGTTTTAACATTGAACATTGATTTTTTATTGAATGCAAAAGCCTGCAGACTATTTTGAATGAATTACATGTTGGCATTTGAATGTTCACTGGGATAAGGTTGTGTGTGTCTAGAGCCATCTTTATTTAATGGATTAGTAAAACAAAACAACGAAAAGCACTCCTAATGTCATAACATATTGGCATACAAAAGCAGTCCATTAGTCCTTCCTTTATTACCAATCATCCTAACTACCTCCTCTGAGAAACTTTTAATGATATTCCAGATAGGTGTAACCACATCTTCATCTAAGCTACTCTGAATGTACTGATTCATTCTGTTCTAATTCTTACTATGATGGTTTTAAAACTTTTTTGTATGTCTGTCACAGAAGAAAGATCATGGAATGTACCCTGTTCTTCATTATACCCAGAATGTCCAGTACAGGTTTTCTTACTCAGTAAGCATCCATCACTATTAAAATATTAAAGTAGGATTTTTATGGCTTGTCTGACCATAAGGAAAAATATAAAAATGCACTAAATTCTTCTATCTAAAACTCTCTGTTCTTAACCAACCTTGAAGTCATGTTTTAAGTTTATGTTATCACATTCTCCACTTAAATAGCTTCTCTTTTCCTAAGATAAGAGAACTCCCTAAATGATCATTTGTTTAAAAGTAAAAGTAGGCTGGGTGCAGTGGCTCACACCTGTAATCCCAGCACTTAAGGCAGATGAGGCAGGCAGATCACCTGAGGTTGGGAGTTCGAGACCAGCCTGACCAACATGGAGAAACCACACCTCACACCTCTACTAAAAATACAAAATTAGCCGGGCATGGTGGCGCATGCCTATAATCCCAGCTACTTGGGAGGCTGAGGCGAGAGAATCTCTTGAAACTGGGAGGCAGAGGTTGCTGTGAGCCGAGATCACGCCATTGCACTCCAGTCTGGGCGACAAGAGCGAGATTCTGTCTCAAAAAAAAAAAAAGTAAAAGTAACTTTATGTTCATTTTTTTTCTTGTGATTTTCATGCATTAACTTCAAATTAGAAGAAAATTATACCTTGTTATAAGCCCTATATCGAGAAAAAGGACTTAGATTCAAAGACAGAGGGTCACAATTTTGCTTTAGAAAATAAGAATGTGGTTACAATTAACCATTATTTTTGCAGGGTCATCAAAATTGTAATTCGTCTACTATTTTATAGAACAAAGAAATTCTGTCTCATTATGTAGATTGTTTCTTAAAGGATCAGATTCTTCATAAGCACTTAACACTGAGTAGGGTACAATACATGTCTAATTTATAACCCATTCATTTGCAAGTGTTTTATCCTACCATACACCAAAAAAGATGACAAGAAAAGAGGAGAAATCTTTGTGATAGTTTTATAGCCACCAGTAAAAAAAGGTCAACCTTTTCTTTCTTTAATATCCCACTAGAACCACATTTTTACCCAGCATGATCTCTTCAGCTATGTTAATTATACTGTACATTGTAAATTCCCAGGAAAATACGCATTGGGTGTCTTTAGCAAAACGCCATCTGACTGACACTTTGCTGTGTAGTTGCCATTTAACCCTAGATAATTCGATGTAGTCTATTTGTCATAATGTTTAACATTAGGTAAATTGAACAATCCAAAAGGTAGAAGACAGACAGACATTTACAAGGAAATAGCTGAAATAAAGAATTTTTGATGAATCTGGAACCACGGTATTTGACAGATCCAAGAAAGAAGCTTTAAGGTGATTGCTAAATAATGCTGTGTTAATGAAACTGTTAAGTAGAAGAAAATGAATAGCAGAGATTACATTTTATTTTTAAAGAGTAATATATTTGCCTTTAATTTTAGACAAATGAATTTTGCAGCATTAATGTTTTTTCTGCTAGTAGGTAAATAATTTTCTATCCATCATATTCCATCAAATAATAATTTTTAAAAAAGCAGTGGCAGTATTGCTGCTCACCACCTGGGAAATAGTGTGTTCAAACTGGTTTTTTTTCTTCTTCTTCTTCTTTTAAAACTAAAAGCAATCTGAAAATTTAGTTGCAACTTTATAACTTCATAAAGTCAGATAATCATGTCATACCTGAAAGTTAAAAATAAAGAACATTCTGTAGTTGGGACAAAAGGAAAATTATTGCCTTATTAAGGAATATAATAACTGTAGTTTCAATCCTAGGTAGAATTTTTATGTGATTATCTTTAGGGTATATTAGATAAGGATCTTCAAGTATGTCCTTTGAAGTATCCTCTCTAATCTCAGTATGAATTCCTAACAAGATCTTCAAATCTTTTTTTTCCTGCTATTGAAGGAAACTGTGTGTCTACATAGAGAAAGAAGAAAGTAGCAACACACACACACACACACACACACACACACACACCCCAATCTTTCTTGAGAAGATAGTCAAGTATGATGCCAAACTGGCATTATTTAATAAAGAACATGTCACATTGATAGAGTGTGGGAGCAGAGGCAATAAGCATTCACCTGATTAGGGGTATAAACAATTTCACTTAAAAATAAAACTGTGGAGCAGGGGAGGCGAGTGTTGAAAAGTTACCTACCTGCTACAACGTTCGCTATTTGTGTAACAGGCATACTAGAAGCCCAGTCCCCACCAGTAAGCAATATACCCATGTAACAAACATGCACACGTACCTTCGGAATCTAAAATAAAATACGATTTTAAACATAAATAAAATTAAAATTATGATGTCTTATTTTTGTTTACATTCTTCTGTAGCCTACACGTCCCTTCTGCTATATTGCCTAACTTTTCCCAAGCCACCCCATCCCATCCCATCCACTCATTCATTCAAACATATTTAGTGAATCTGTTTGCTACGATAGTGCTTTTCCTAATGGATCTTACAGCAGTGAAGATTTGGTAACTAATAATCAATGCACATTTACGAAAGAAAGATAGAGGGCCTCATGAAAGTTGAGAGCAAAGAGATGTGATCCAGGTGAAATGCGGAAGGAAAGGAGGCAGGTCAGAATTATTTCACCGAAAGAGGTGGGATAAAAATTGATTCTAGGCCTTACTTCATACACAGGGTATAAAGTACCTTGTACACAATGGTAGTCTTAAGTGCCTACCGAGCACTTGAAATGTAACTAGTATGAGTGAGAAACTGGATTTTTAATTGTATATAAATTTAATTAATTTAAACAGCCATATGTGGATAACACAGTCCTAGATACACTATAATATTCATCTTCTTGCTTACACAGGGTACGCCTGTACTTGGTGGTGTGCACACCATAGTGGTGTTTTCCACAAATACAAATTTGTTTCATTAAAAATATAATACAGAAAACGGCTAATGCAAAAAAATAAAGGAAATAAGACAACAATTATTATTTAAGTTCACCTAAGATTTTTTATCTTACAATTTAAATTGAGAATCTCAATTGCCATCTTGAGAGGGGAGGGAGAAGAAAGAGGATGAAAGGAGGAGGAGGAGAAACAAAAGCAAGATAAAAGGAAAAATCAGAATTCTTTAAATCCTGATAGTTTCACAGAACTTTTTTTTCCCCACTCTTGAGAGGAGACTTACTGATAAAGACTATTTATCTAATTTGTCTTTTGCCTTCATGTACAAATTTAACTTCGTCAGAAAGTATAAAGGTTATAGAACTATGATCATGATGAATTTGAAGCATCTCTTCCCAGTAAAAGCTGTGAATATAGATTTTGCTATTACATTGTTCTGATGATGCCACCTTGAGCAGGAGGTCTCCCTGCAAATGTTTCGGATTACAATTACTCTTGTCTAGATGCGAAATGATTTTTAAGGGTCATACCTCTTTCTTCTCTGAGATACAGCTTATTATGTAAATTAAGGCCTGAATTACGCTTTTGTAAAAACAGTAACTCAGTTTTTCTACAAATTATTTTTTTAAATAGAATAAGAAAACTAATTCTTACTTAGCACAACAAAGGATAAATATAAAAGTTCAGTAATGCTGTAATGCATATTAAGTTGCGTGTAACACTATGATCTTCTCTTTCAGTTATGCTTATCAGCAAATTTCAGAGGTCCAGGAACTATTATTTGAAAAATTGTTTAAGTGAGTGGCCTTAGGGGAAAAAGTAAGTTGTTTTGTGTTCAGATGGGGAGGCGACATTAATAAAGCCTCATTTTTCTCCTGCCTGGAAGGACCCATAACATTAAGTAGCTTATACATTAACATGTTAATTATCCAAATACAGTAACTGTTAGTAATTACCACTTATTTTGTTATTTCTTCATTAATAAGTTTATTGAGTTCTGTGTTAGCTGCAGTGTGTACAGGCCTCATATGACTTTATCTCTCCTGATAAAGCTCAGGGTTTATCATAAAAGAAATAAGCTTCCATGTAAAGAGTAAAATAGCCTCAGGCACAGGCTCATTTAGAGGCACAGAGGATGGGCTCTTGCCACAGACCAAGAAGCAGAGAAGTGAAACCTGAACTAAGCTCAGAAATTTTACGGGAGGGTGGAGGGAATAGAGAAGGGAGCTTTCTAAGCATAATAAACAAGTCATGCAAAAGAGAAGAGGAAAGAGATACTGTATTTGATTTAATCCTTGTAAGCAGTTCATTATGGCTACAGTACAGCATATGAGGAAAATAAGAGAAAGAAATGAAGTTGATGATGTAACTGGTACCAGAAAATGAAATCCCTTGCAAGTAACACTAAAGGGCTTGATGTTTATCCTCAAAATACTGTATAGTAGACATCCTTGGTTTTGCTAGCCTTGTAATATTTCCTTTAGGAAACTCTTTGTCATCTGTTCCATGAAATATTGGTAACACCATCAATCACGAGCCATGAGCATTTCAGATATTCACATTTGCAGTACACCTGGAGCCTGCTGGTAAAAGCCTCTCATACTTTAATGAGTTTGATTCATAAGCTTGATTTAAATATTCAGCTACTACTAAGATATTTAGTAACTCTGAGAATATAACCCTCAAAGGGTATGCAGTTGGAAATAATGGAACACGACATGGCAATGGCATAAGAGATATAAAGAAAATTCTTCTCAGAGTGGGATAGGATGCAACAAATAGTTTTGCTTGAGAGAGGTTTACTGCCTCACTGAGGAGGTGGCACTTAGCTGGATCTTGATGGGAAGGATGCTATCTATCATCTGTCACTTTTAATTAGAGAGTGTAAGGCATTCCAAAGAAGTATCACACACAAAAGCATCTAGGCATGAAAGAGATCCCCATTTAGGGATGCTATCTTATACGAAATGTGGAGTCCACCCAAATGTTTATAACAAGGGAATAACATGTAAATTTGTGTTTTGCAAAGGTAACTCCTGTGTGAGTATGGGAATCAACTGTAGTAAAGAGAAACTGTTGATAGGGATATATTTTTTAGTATAAATGTGAAGTACAATGAAGAAGTCACCTACTGGTTCTTTAAACTTTCTGCCTTCTTCATTTCATAAAGATAACTTGGGCTAATATTTAACAACACGGATATGTAGAACTCATTCAGAAATCCTATTAAGTTTACTACCACAGATCAATTCTCAGTAAACTAAAACAGTGGCAGATTTAATGATGAAGAGGCTGAATTACTGACATTTTTAAGTTTGTTGAATTGAAGATTCGTTCAGTTTTTTTCCAATATTTTAATCACTCACTAGGTATTAAACATTTTCCTAAATGCTGGGGACACAAATGTAATAAGTGATGACCTTTTTCTCTAATAGTTTTGTGGTCTAAATTTCATTTTTCTCCCAATCTGGTCTATAAACAACCTACATCAGAATCACCTGAGGGTCTTGATAAAATTACACATTCCTGGGCCCTAAGACTGGCCAAACAAACTAAAATGTTGGCAGAGGGAGGAAGGATTGGAATCGGTAGGTACCTAGTAGGTCTAACACATGCTAAGTTAAAGAATGATTAGTTTAACCTGATGACAGACAGGCTTAGGGGGTGAATATACTGAGGTGCCAATGTTGTCACAAGTAGGGCTTACAAAAAATAGGTAGATGGTGAGTCTATGAAATGAAATTGAGACTACAGGAGACAGCTTCATCATTGTGAAAAGCTAACATGTTATGAAGTATTCTCAAGTAGATAAATCAAGAGGGCTCCCAGAAATAGATATTTGTCACTTTAGAAAGTGAAAATAAATATTTGGGTGTCACCAACACAGAGATTATCATTGAGACCATGGAGCTTGGTAATATTACCTAGGAAGAATGTTCCTGAGTACAGTATAATTAAAAAGTAATAATAATACATTTTAAAAAGAAACAGAAAAACATAGAGTTCAAAAACAAGCAGAAACCATAAAGTAGTCAGAAGCAAGTAGAAGTAAATAAGGCATTTTCAAAGTTATATAACTCAACATTTGATGAGTTAGTTTGTCCTTAGCCCTGGTCAGATTAAGAGGCTCCACTGAGGGCACAAGGATGCTATTCTCTGCCATATATTCCATCCTTTTTGTTGGCTTTGTTACTTAACATGTTCTCTTCTGCAGGCCCCACGAGGCTTCCACCACTTCCAGATCTCATATTCCTCAGGTTGTCAGCCCTTGTGGAGAGAGGAGCTACTCCCTCCCAGCGATTAAAACAAGCTCTGGCCCTGTCTGTTGTTGGTCAATTGTATTAATACCTGCACATCAAAAAATTACTAGCACTAGGGAAGTAAAATATGCTGGTTGGCTTAAGTCCCTCAGAGCTCACGACAGGGCAGAGGATGGGGTTAATTTCCCCATGGCCACTACCATGACTCCCAAATCCTATGACCTGAGATTCAGAAAGAGGAGAGACTTCAAAGAAAATGTGTAATAGCCTTAGGAAGTAGAAATGGAAATTAAGCAACCAAATATAACAAAAATGTCAACTTCATTGGGAATTAAAGTCATGCTCACAGCTCATTATTTAAGAAATATAACTTCCTCGTCTTTTGAAGATCATGATATCACTTTTCTGTCTTCAGTCTCCCTATTGCTCTCCCACTCCCTATTATTCATCAAAGATCAGTGGTTTGGCAATATAATTTCCTACTTATTTCAGTACCCTGGGAAGTCACAAATCCTGACTGGGGTCCTTGAACTCATTTAAGACCTCTATTTTGGTGTCATTATTATGTATACACACATCTGACTGTGAGATGCATTAAATATAACTACTCATTTCCATAATCATTCAAAGTTTTGCATTGTGCTAAATAAGACTTGGGGATTTTTTTTTTTAACTTCCCTCTATGCTTTGTCCATGGAAGAATGGTGCTGAAAGGGCAGCCTTAGATAATTCACATAGCTAAAGGTCATGAAGTCGGAAAAGGAAGAATGATAGAGCTGCTCATAAAAGTAGGCAAGTGATATTAAGTTGAGGCTATTTGAATTTAAAGAAATTGAATAATGAATAGAAAGAAAGAGAAAATTTGATAGAAAATGCATATATACATACCTTCAATGTTGGAATATTGTGGAGTTATTAAAAAATAAAGTTCATTAAAAAGAAGAGAGTATATATATTTATAGTCACAGAAAAATATTGGATAGCAATGTACTAAAATTGTAAAAAAATTATGTTATATATCTTTTATTCTTTATTTTCCAAATTTTCTCTACTAAGCATATATTTTCTCAAGATTAAATCAAAAGAAGATAAATATCTAGTTGATTTTTATTCTCATCCACTCTTTCTAAAAAATAAATTTTATTGCTTAATCTCAGATTTTCCTTTTAAACAAAAACGCATGAAATCATAGAGCCATATCTCCAGGTTTTCTGTACATAGAATCATAGAATGCATAGTGCAGACTTCTTTGTTTTCCAATAACCCAGGAACTTTACCTATCCAGAAAATGTCTGTGAAGCTAGGGAGAAGTTACAACATAAAACCATTGTGAAGTATGACGAATGCTGTTATACAGAAGCAGTACCTGTCAAAAATATTATTGACTTTGGAAGAAAATGATTAAATAAATACAATGTGTTATTTTTCCCTGCAACAACGTTATCAAGAAACTTTATGCCTTATTTTCAGTGACTACTACCACCACCAACAAAAAGACAATAACTGAAAAATCACATACAAGCCAATTCTAAATGAAAAGAAGCAGTATTTTCATTTAATTACATGATATGCCTGATCTGGGCATCAACTGAATTAACCTCCTCATTGATACCCTTGCCTCTCATTGCCCAATCTCTTCTCTTCTGCAGTTCAACACATTCACCACTCTTCTGCCAGACCAATGTTTCTGAATAATTGTTTTTTCACTGTCAACTTCCTAAGAATAGCTTTTAGACATTTTTCCCTAATTGTCTCTCATGACATTTTAATACTGCAGGCATATTATGTATCTATTCACTTACTGCTTATATATCTATGCTTTATACATAGCAAGATTAAGATTTTTCCTTTCCCAATAACCAATTTACACACCCTTGCCGGCGACATCATCCACATTGAGAATGCACGACATCACCTACACTGAAAAAAATTGACTGTTTCTCAAAGGACGGACTACTGATGTTTGGAGACATGTAATTGTTCACTCTGCAGGACCAATCCACAAATTTCAGGACCCTTAGCTTCCTTGAATCTTACCAAGTAATTATCAGTAGTATTTCTAGTCATTGTGATAACAAAAAAACACTTCCTAAGAAAAGAGACAAAGTTTCCTTACAGAAGAATTTCAAATAATACATGTAGATACTCCTTATTTAGGAGGAGAAGCTTTATCCCTCCCCTCCCAATGGTGGGCTGGATGTATGATGGACTTCCAATTAAGAGTAGGGAAACTAGAAAAAGGTAAGGTTACCACGGAGGGACCTACAAATGCCATCTTAACCATGTGATAAAGTTT
The DNA here is from genome assembly GCF_000951045.1 of Mandrillus leucophaeus. Taxonomy (NCBI): domain Eukaryota; kingdom Metazoa; phylum Chordata; class Mammalia; order Primates; family Cercopithecidae; genus Mandrillus; species Mandrillus leucophaeus. The sequence continues at coordinate 2,945,698 of NW_012104698.1, read as the reverse complement.
AACATCCCCAGTGATGTCATGAAAATATAATGGAGCCCCAGATAGGATGTGACAAGAAGAGCACATTGCATCTGTAATATTCTTTTAAAATAGCCATAAACTTGGTCTAACTAAAACAGAAATCTTAGAAAAATCCAAACTGAGGAACAATCTATAAAATTTCTGATCAGCACTCCCCAAACTGTCAAGGTCACAAATAACAACAACAAAAAAAAACTGAGTAATGTCACAGACCAGAGGGCACTAAAGAGACATGACCATTTAATGCAAGTGACATCCTAATTTGATCCTGGAAACAAAAAGATGACATTAATGGAAAAACTGGTGGCATTCAATTAATGTCTGGAATTTAGTTAATTGTAACGAACCAATGTTAGTTTTGAAAAATGAGCTATAGTAATGTAAGATGTTTAACAATGGGGGAAAATTGAGTGAGTAGTACATGGAACTGTCTCTACTAGCGTTATAGTTGTGGGGTTATTTTGAAATCTGAAATTATTCCAAAATAAAAAAGTTTATGTATAAAATGCCTTGCAAATGCACACACACACACACACACACACACACACACGCAAGCACACACACACTGCCAAACTCTGAACAACAGTGCTCTGGGTTGAGAAGCCTGTTAGGCTAACCTTTTTAAAATGCACATCCAATCATGTCACTGCCCCGACAAAATTCTTAAATGGCCATCTCCCCAGAACACTGATCATGGAAGACCTTCATTACATGGCTTTTGATGACCTTTCCAAGCTCATCTTCCTCCACTGCACCTCAGGTGCCCTTCACTAGCCCCAGCCCCTTTTATTTCTCCAAGTGCATCTATTGTTTCATGCTTCCATACCTTCACATTACCTACTATCGTGATAGGAGACATCATTTAGAAATGGATTACAGTGAAGATTTGTCTGAGTTTAAGAAAGATTACATAGGCCAACGAGAATGGCTGTTTGTGTTTACTTTAGTTATTCCCTGCTACCTGCAATAGTCATCCTGTCTGACAGAAACTTTTCATCAAAGATCTGGTCACGTAGATTATTGCTTGCTTGAAAAATGGCCTGTGGTGTCCTAGGAATAAACTAGAGATGAAGCAGTCCATAGTACATGCAGTATCAGGCTTCCCAATTCTATCTCTCAGCTATGTTCATAGCAAAACTTTGACAGATGGCTCTCAGAAGTAATACATTTATTTTAAGCATTTGATTGTTGTGATAATGATAGGATAATAACGATGAACATGGGTTTAATCTCTGAGTAGATTGGAGCTAAAACATAACTTGTGTGAGAAATAATAGGAGGGTTTGGTTTTGTTTGTTTTAAGGGCATTATTTAGTAAAATATATAGGTTTATTATCTTTGCATCCTCTTTGATCCAAAAAGAATTTAAATCTCCATGGATTCAATGAAAGATTCATAATGAAAGAGTACCAAAACAGGACTGATCGCCTGGCTATGATTTTTTGAAGTAGAATTTCAACACGGGTCCTATGGCTTTAATAAATAATGCTCTTGCACTGTCACTCTTTGATTTTCCCAAACTAATTCCATTTAAATAAATACCTAGTTAAATAAAAGTTAATATTCATAAGCCAGGGGATTGCTTGTTGTTTGCAAATACTAAAGTATATTTCAATGAAATATTAAAGCCTAACTTTTGAAACACTTGTTTACATTTCCTTCTCAGACTGTCAAATGTGTAAAATTATTGAGCATCCATGTCTAGCTATGGAGAAGTCCTTTTTCCAAGCTGCTAAAAAACAGAAGGCAAAGAGGATGAAGCAGATGAGTGTGTGTTGACTCTAGATGAAGATGAGGCATCATTAAATGACGAGTTTCATTTCAGGGCCATGAGAGTTTAGTTATTTCAACCAATATTAAGATTGCTGATAACCATTTTTCCTGGATGATTCGTGTCAGAAGCATAAAAGAACAGCAAGAGAACAAGGTTCAGATTTCTAGGGAAAAAATGTAGAATTGCTACCTCCTAGTATCAGTAGACTCACATTTCACATCAGAGGTAGGAATTTACTCGCCCAGCTAGTGTCGCCGAAGCTAAGAACCCCATTAGAAAGTGACTAGAAAGGCAACTGCTATTTCGCTATGTATCCAGCTTGTGTCTGTCAAGATTCTGCATTCTTAACTTAATTAGCCAGGAATTTCTAGTTCTGCCAATCTGTAGCCATAATACCACTGTACCAGAAAACAACAGAAAAAAAGAAAAGAGAAAATTGGTGGCAGCAATCTTTCATTAGAAACTGCTTTAACTAGAAAAATGAAAATAAGAGTTGTAATATACAAAGCTCCTCTTTTAACATTGGCAGAGTAGCATGTATTAAATTAATCATCTGACAATTAATATAAAATCTTGACCCTCTCTTTAAAAACACAGTAATTATACAAATGCACTGGAAAAAGAAAAAGCCAGAAACTGGAGGAAAAAAGGAAACTGCCCTCAGTAAATTTCATGTTTCCATGGCCTGAGTATACTTTCCAGTCTAGCCAGACTGTATATTTACAACTTCAGCAGAAATCTGTAGTCTTATTTCCTTCCTTCCTTCCTTCCTTCCTTCCTTCCTTCCTTCCTTCCTTCC
>NW_012104698.1:2929221-2941974 GCF_000951045.1 Mandrillus leucophaeus | reverse complement strand
AAACAAAAAATTCATCAAGCACCACACGCAATGAATACAAAAAGAATTATGTGTGAATACACCAAAGAGTTGAAAATCAAGGGTAAAGGGAAGATCTCGACAGCCATGACAGAAGTAAAATCACATTACATGCATGCAAACAAAGATATGAAATATGACTGACTTCTCATCAGAAATTATATAGAAGCTCTAGGCCGGGCGTAGTGGCTCACGCCTGTAATCCCAACACTTTGGGAGGCCAGCAGATCACAAGGTCAAGAGATCGAGACCATCATGGTCAAGATGGTGAAACCCCGTCTCTACTAAAAATACAAAAATTAGCTGGGCACGGTGGCACACACCTGTAGTCCAGGAGAATTGCTTGAACCCAGGAGGTTGCTGTGAGCCAAGATCGCGCCACTGCACTCCAACCTAGTGACAGAGTGAGACTCCGTCTTAAAAATAAATAAATAAATAAAAAATAAAGAGAGAATACATAGAAGCTATAATGTAATGGAACAATATCTTCACAGTGTTGAAAGGGGGAAAACACCTGTCAAGACAAAATTCTAGATCTTGAAAATATACTGTCTCAAAATTAAAGAAAGTTATAGCCATTTTACCATAAGTAGAGAATTCATCACCAACAGACCTGCACTACAAGAAACACTAAAGAACAATCTTCTGACTGAAGGGAAATGACACCACTAGAAACACGGATGTAAAGGAAAAAATATATAAAGAATACCAGGAAAGGTAAGTAAGTATGTAAATGTAAAAGATAATATGTGCTACCTTTTCTTAATTACTAGATGAGATATCTGCCCGCTAATTACTATGAGAAATATAAATCCCACCATAGTATGGGGTTTATAAAATGTTAGAATACTGTATATGAAAATCACAGCACAAAGAATGGGGCACAAATAGAACTAGACTGTTACACTGTCGTTTGCATTTAATATTACAGCACAACGTTAAGTCTGAGTGGACTATATTAGTTAAGGACAAATATTTTAAGCAACCACTTAAACAATTATGCAAAGTTACGCACGTTTGAAGCCATTCAACAATCACCTCAAATAATAAAAGTGAAATTAAAACTATTAATATCAAAATTATGATTTATAATAAGTGGTAACTATGCATCAGATACTGCACTAAGTTCTTAGGTATCCCTATTAAAATAAAAAGCAAGGAAATGAAATAGTGACTAAATGGAAGAACATGACAGAGAAGACATGCTTACTCTCTTTCTGAAACAGTCATTCAGTACATGATGAAAAGTCCACCAACACGTATCTAATCTACAGATTCCTATGGCAGGAAATAAGATCAACAAGAGAAACCAAACTGCCATCACTTATGCCATGAGAAGGAAATTGATTAGTTGAAGAATATAACTTTTTTTCCTGCCAATATTTCAGATTTTAGAAGAAAAAAAGTAGCAGTTGGGGAAGCAAAAGAGTCAATCGATGTGATTTAGATTTCTAGAGATAAACTCAGATTCTCAACAAAAATGCGTTTGGGAAAGAATATGGCAAATCTTTTTCTAGAATGGAAAGAGTGTGTTTGAGCCCAGTTTTACTGATAGGACAAGAGGTTTATAAAGTAAATACAAAGCTACATACCACAGAATTACAAGAATGACATGAATAGAAATATAGAGCTGAATATAGGTGATTGTTTGTATAATAAAAATATCAGAAAAAAAATTGAGAAGTCTAGTGATACAGTTTGAGTCTTTGTTCCCACCCGAATCTCACCTTGAATTGTAATCTCCATAATCCCCAGGTGTCAAGGATGGGACCAGGTGGAGGTAATTGGATCATGGGGGTGATATCCCTCATGCTGTTCTTGTGATAGTGAATGAGTTCTCACAAGATCTGATGGTTTTATAAGTATCTGGGATTTCCCCTGCTTGCACTCCCTCCATCCTGCCACCCTGTGAAGAAGGTGGCTGCTTCTCCTTTGCTTTCCATCATGATTGTAAGTTTCCTATGGCCTCCCCAATAGTGCAGAACTGTGAGTCAATTAAACCTCCTTCTTTTTAAATTACCCAGTCTCAGGTTATTTCTTCATAACAGTGTGAAAATGGACTAATGCAACAAGCAAAAATAAGTCATAACCCAAGATAGCACTACATCAGTATAGAATTTCGAATAAAGTGAACCTGATATTTTAATATAGGCTGGTAATGAAACATAATATATCTCTCCCTCCCCTACCTTATTCCGCTCCTTCTGTAAAATATTAGCTGTGACTTTAAAGAAGTGTCTTCTTCTGTTTCATGTATGAAATTGTTTTCAAGATTTGATAAAAAATCATATGTTAGCATAATGCATGGAACATCATATTTACTAAATAGAAGGTAGCTGTTACCAATGTTATTTCATCAGCAGCAGCAACAGCAAGGAATCTGAAAACAAGAAAACATAACCAATTAGCCAACTGTAGAAGCAATAATGTCTTTATTCATTAGCAACATTTATTAAGCTCTTACTACAAATCAAGCCCATCTGTCTGAAAAATATTGTGGGGACAAGTATGATTGGGGCAAAGAAGACAGTTATTCTTGACTAAAGAAAGATAGCAAAGACCCAGATAGAAAGGATCTTTTCAGGAGAGAAGCTGAAGTCTCACAAATTTTTGAAGAAGTAAGTGTTAAGCATTATACATGTAGCATTTAGACTATTATTTTCATATAATATGGCCAGATTTAGGGAGAGGAATTGTCATTCTCAGTTAGGCAGGAGACTACCTTTCTCTCTTCAAACTCTGCTGTCTGCCTAAACTTGATTCTTCATCCCACAGACACATAGGAATTACTCAAAAATGTTATTTGAACATCCAAACTATTTGTACAATAAAATGAATTTGAGAAGTACAGGAGTAATAATTACTGGGCTTCTACTAAGTTCCAGGAACTTGTAAAATCATTGATGTTAAAAATATTATGTGAGTATTGCAACACTTAGAGGTAGAAATGAGAACCTGCAATTTTTAGATAAGGAAATGAGAAATCAGAGAGGTTCTGAAATTTGCCCAAGGACACACAGCCAGTAAGTAAAGGAGTGAGGAACCCCAGTCTGTTGGACGCACACTCTGATTTTCACTCTAGCACTACTGCCTCCCTAATCCACAAGCGATACCATGATTTTCATCCATTGTGCAGAATTATTGAGTCATATAGGTGGTATTTAAGCCATTATAGCAAAGTCTGTTTGATGTATCATGATTAGCAACAGTGATCAGCTAATCAAACTACTAATGATAACCTCATTGGTGCCATGTTTTATTGCTTACAAAGCACTTTCTGGTGATTGCATAATTTGATTCTTAAAATGACAATGTGTGGCAGAGATTTCCCTCCTTACTTTTGTAGGTGAAGAAAATTAAGACTCAAATCAATTGATCAACTTGACCCCAAACCATTCAAACTCTGAAGAGGAAAAGTTGGGAAATGAATTAATTCCGGCTCAGTATCATATGTTCTCCAAATACAATGCATGCCACTTTCCAGCAGGGCAGGATGATCAAGAGCAGAGTTCTCAGGAGTCCTTCCGCTTTTCAGCAATAATGTGTGGTGTATTCCTCAGTGGGTAATTACCCTTTCATCTCCAGTCTTAGATCTTAGTTATGATTCTGGTCTCCTCTCCATGGAAAACATTTTTGAAAGGCCACTGAAGTGCCCTGGGAATACAGATTCTGGTCTGACTTCTTTCATACCACATACAACCTGGGAACATTTTTGTGATCTCAAAGAAAACACCAAAAGCATTTTCTGTCATCAATTCCCATCCATATTTCTTATACTATGCCATAAAGAAAACATTTGTAGAGAAAAAGGTTATGCATTTTAGTTTATTGAGAAATTGTACTCCATATAGTATTCTCCATACTTTATAGTAGATTACCTCTGCTCATTAATATAACACATATAAAATATGAAAAAAATAAGTGTCTTATTTCCTAGTTTGATTTCCAAGACTTGTTTCAAATAATTGATATAATATTAGAATAATAGTCAGGAAATACTAGGAGAGTCTGAGAGAGAATAAAATCATACAATAAGGGGAATCTGTGAGGCACAATTTTTTATATCTTCTTCCTTCTCTTCCTTACCTTTCAAAACAAAATTTCCAATTGGTAGACTTGAATTTTAGTAGGAGACAAGTCCTAGTCGAACAAAATAAGATTTATCAGCCTTGTTTCTAAAGCACACATGCACACACACACACATACATGAAAACTATAACATATATTCTAAAATTTAATTGTAGAGTTTTCTTCCATTTTATTTAGAATAGATATGTTCTATTGCATTTTTGCAATCCAAAGACCATTCCCAAATAGATATGGCCTAGAATTTTGCTCTGTCTGAGAATAACAAATGTCAGAATAGTAGTTGAAATAGAGTGGTTTCAGATTTGGACTTACACTCCAGTCAATCTAACAAATTGAAGGAATATGAACAAAGTATATAAATGTCCTGAATCCTCAGTTGTTTATCTAAAAGTATAGAAAATCTAATTTTCCTTTTACCATTTTTGTGAAGACTGGATATAACAAATAGTAGATACTGTTATTTATTTGCCTCTACAATTATTCAGTACATTCTCTCTTACATGAAGTGGTTGAACAGTAACTACCTTTCTGCAACATTTGTAACAAAATTAGTACTAAAATACATAAAGAATTTCTAAAGATATGTAGCTGATTTTTTAAATGTACAAATACATGAATAGGAATTTAGCAGAAACATGTTTGCACATATATGGCTTCATCGGTAATCAAAGAAATGTAGATTAAAATCATGATGGCTTTTTGTTTAGAGCTGGTTGATTCAACACAGCATGAAGTTCTTCCTCAAAAATTTTTATAATGTAAGTAGAGAGGACAACACCAAAAGGCACAATCACAAGGACAAAGACAAAAGATAAAGAATTGGTTTACTACTAATGGAGGGAGGAGTTAAGTAAAAGATTACATTTTGAACATTAAGACCCTCTCCCCAACCCTTCCCCTGTATCTCAGGATACAGGCCAAAAGGCTTTATCAAATTGAACACTGGAAGTGTCTGCTCAGAAATAAAGTATATAAATGTCCTGAATCCTCAGTCGTTTATCTAAAAGTATAGAAACTCCAACTTTCCTTGTACTATTTTTGTGAAGACTGGATGTAACAAACAGTAGATACCCAGTCTAGGTTAAAAAAAAAAATAAAACTAGTAATGTCAGAGATTTCCTGGTGAAATGGATCAGCCAGATCACTCTACCATCCGGCTCACGTTAAAAGAAGTCCCTTCCAGAGCTTTTCATCAGCTTTTTACTGCCCTGCTGTTAAAATGAGAAAAAGTCAGCAATCACCAGACAATTGTAAAAATTAACATGAGTAACATAAGCTAGAATAAGTAAAACATAAAAACAGGGACAGTCGGGCGCGGTGGCTCACGCCTGTAATCCCACCACTTTGGGAGGCCGAGGTGGGCGGATCACCTGAGGTCAGGAGTTTGAGACCAGCCTGGCCAACATGGTGAAACCGCAACTCTACTAAAAATACAAAATTAGCCGGGCATAGTGGCGCATGCCTGTAATCCCAGCTACTCAGGAGGCTGAGGCAGAAGAATCACTTGAACCCAGGAGGTGGAGGTTGCATTGAGCTAAGAATGTGCCATTGCACTCCAGCCTGGGCAAAGAGAGCAAAACCCCATCTCAAAACAAAACAAAACAAAGCAAAACAAACAAACGAATACAAAACAGGGAGGATATAGGACAAAATGACAGAAGGAACTCTGAGGAAACAAGCTAAAGAAGGGGAAGAGAAAACATAAAAACAACCCTTCGGAGAGACAGGGAGAGAGTCACATCTAGTAAACTGGCTAATAGTATAGAACACCTGACAATACCAAGGGTACAGGTTGAGAATTTAGGGAAAAAACAACTTTTTCACACTGTTTAGTGTTAAATTCACTGGAATTCAAAACTCACAGAATTGTGGTTCTCTGTATAGTGGAGGGGCATCAAAGGAACTCACGATGTTCAGTTTCTGGGCCATAATGAATTGTAGAGTGTCTTTACAACTCTACTAGTTGGCCAACAGAATGGCAATATTGGTAGAGAGAGTAGATAAATACAGGACATTGTTAATGTTATGTGAGAGCTAGAGAGAGACACATGTGCACACACACACACACAAAATTCTCTAGCGTCTATAAATGCAGTAAAAATTTAAAAATGAAGTGAAAGCAGAAGACATTCACTGGCATGCTCGCCACATTTTCCTTTAAACTAAGACACATATTCCTTGATGCTAAGAGAAGCGAAGGCTTGGAGCTTCGAAAAATCTGGAATCAAATCCTGGTTCTGCACTTGACAGCTGGGTGAAGCTTGACAAACCAACTTATTTAAGCCTTAGTTTCTTTATCAGTGAAATAAATGAAATGAAATAATCAAATACATTCTATGAGGGTGTTTAACACGATACACATACCAAGTTTGTAGCAAGGTTCTTAATCCAAAGTAGGAATTAAGTAAATATCCATTATTATTACTGTAGTAAAATATATGGAGTTTTCTTTCCACCGTGATGGTTCAGTCATTCTTATCAGATATTTTTTCTTCTTTATATTACTTTCTTAATTAAAAATGTAATTATTTTGTTAATCACAATTAAACTTTGTCAATGCCCCTTTGTTAATTAAATAACCTCTCCAGTTATCTATCTGTATCTATTGATTCACTGAGTCATATATATGTATATCTCATATACAGATATGTGTGAGACATGTGTACGTATACATTTACATATATATAAATTTCAATTGTTAGATATATCTATTTGCCTGGACCCCATCTTACTGGGGAAGTCAAGTCTTTATTTTCCAGATGGGAAAACAGGCAAACACCTCCCAACTCTTATACAGAGTTTTAGCTCTGTAAGTCTTTATTCTAATCCTATGTGTTAATATCATACAGTCAGTTTAAAGGTTTTTTCTATTTATCTATCCAATATTTGCCAAATGTCCCTTTATAAGGGACTTTTTCTTTATTAGACAGGGTCTTGCTTGTTGCCCAGACTGGTCTGAACTCCTGGTCTCAAGCAATCCTCCTGCCTTAGCCTGTCAAGTAACTGGGATTACAGGCATGTGCCTCCACTCATGGCCCTATTTCAGGATGTTTCAGATATTCTATGTATGACTTGAAGACCTAATAATCAATTGTATAGGAAGAAAGACTATCAAAGAGAGGAGGAAGAGTAAATGAAGTATACAAGAGCTCCAAGGACAAGAATTGGTATTCTGTGCTAGATTGAAATACATCCTACAAATATTAGCTTCTACTAAAACTTGCTAGAGATAATGTGCTTGCATTTTACATTCTCTAACTTACCCAGATTACACTTTGAGAAATCAGAATGGTCTGTAGTTACAGTTGTATGATTACTGGTGAGTGCTGTGTCTTTCTTTCTTCATTCAGCAGCCAGACACCTGTAGCTGGTGGCAGTCATAAACCACAAAATTGAATGGAAAGGCATTTAGGCTATAATTCAACTCACACTTAGTGACTGCTGGAATAGTTAGCCCTGGTGACAACCACTTTATCAAAGAATCAAATTTGGATTCATTTTTTTCTCATCGTAGAAGCTATAGAAAAACTCATATTTGGCCTTGAGCAAGAGATCACCAAACCCTCCCTTTAAGCATTAGCTGTGAAGAGGTATTGTGTATATGTGTGTGTTGGTTTAATTCTGTTTGTTTTCATTTTTTGAACAGAAGTCTTTTGAGGTACTGGGTTACTTTGAATCTTTGCTGATGAGAACTGTGTATTCACCCAGACAGCATTAACTTCTCTCAGGAAAGGTGTTATGGCTTCTGCTGAAATTATAATACATATAATGATAACAAACATTTATTGAACCCTTACCTTATGCCAAGAAAAGTGTGAAAGACTTGCCTTGATTAGTTCCTCTAATACTTAACCCCATGAGGAAAGTATTAAACTCTTTATCATATATATAAGAAAAGTGAGAACTTGAGAGAAGAAAAGAAATTATGTGCTCAATTCAATGAAGCTAGTGTGATGGAGTGCACCATGAGTTCCTCAAAATCCATTTTCTTTTACTGCATGTTAAGCTACGTTTTCCAACTTTCCTCACAGTTAGGTGTAGCAACACAATTAACTTCTGGCCAACAGATTGTGAGAAGAAATGGTGTGAGTCCTTCCAGATGAACATGTTTAAGAAGTGGATGGGCTGGGTATGGTGGCTCACGCCTATAATCCCAGTACTTCGGGAGGCCAAGGTGGGTGGATCATGAGGTGGATGGTCAAGAGATCGAGACCATCCTGGCCAACATAGTGAAACCCCATCTCTACTAAAAATACAAAAATTAGCTGGGCACGATGGCACATTCCTGTAGTCTCAGCTACTTGGGAGGCTGAGGCAGGAGAATTGCTTGAACCCGGGAGGTGGAGGTAGCAGTGAGCTGAGATCACACCACTGCACTCCAGCCTGGCGACAAAGCAAGACTCCATCTCAAAAAAAAAAAAAAAAAAAAAAGGATGGTCCGGATCAGTGGCTGTAGGAAAACAGCCTGTCGCATGACAAGAGTGATGCCATCTTGAAAGGAAACCACCATGATGTCCGATGTTTGGCTCTTGCATACCAAAGTGTTCCCATAGTAGAGATAACTCCTCACAAAGATGTTTAACTTTCCCAGTGGTCACTGGTTTTGCAAAAAGTCTGAGGCATGACCAACTGCATGCTTTACCAAAAAAAGCTTACTATATAAAGGATATATTCTGGAGGGTGGATGGGGGAAACACCATGTCACAGCTGCCCGAGACATTGCTTTTGTCTGTAAGTCTTTATTAAATGTTGTAATAGGGACTTATGTAAAGTCCCTACGAACCCTTGAGGAACACAGAAAAAGTTGCCATGCACCTTTTCAAGGGGGCTTCTGCCTTCTTTATGGAGTCCCAAGACACAGGGGAAGGTTTCTCTCAGGTCTAAAGCTCTGGTCTCTTTCCCATTGAACTTCATGATATCTTTGGCTTTCAGGAGTACCGGGGATTATTACATTGTACTATGAAAGACTACGACCTCATGAGTGTGCAATGGCTGACAAGTCACTGATGGGGGCTGCAGTTCTGGATGTGGCTGTAGTTCTGGATGTGGCTGTCAGCATTTACCACGAGTGGTTATTACTGCAGGGGCTACTCCTTTTTGTTGTTGGTGGTGGTGGTGTTTTTCACATCTTTAGATAAGAAAAGCATTGTTTGAACACCTAGAGTCTATGGAAACACTCAACACTGAGGGATACAACTCCCGTGGGGGATAAACTGATCACAAATTGGGTTGCCCACCAGCTTCAAAGGAATGTCCCTGCAGTGAGGTGCACTGTGGAAATGTTGCATGGTCTAGTCCCGTGGATTTTCCCTTCTGTGGGGGGAACCAGGATTAAATGTAAATATGGGGCCGGGCATGGTGGCTCACACCTGTAATCCCAGCACTTTGGGAGGCTGAGGCAGGCGGATCACCTGAGGTCGGGAGTTCGAGACCAGGCTGACCAACATGGAGAAACCTGTCTCTACTGAAAATACAAAAATTAGCCGGGCATAGTGGCACACGCCTGTAATCCCAGCTACTCAAGAGGCTGAGGCAGGAGAATCTCTTGAACCAGGGAGGTGGAAGATGCGGTGAGCCAAGATCACACCACTGTACTCCAGCCTGGGTAACAGAGTGAAACTTTGTCTCAAAAAAAAAAAAGGGATTCTTGATTTGGGGGGATCTAAGTGTTCTACCTTCCAGCTATATCTACTTTTTACGTAAGATGAATATTAGGCCCCAGAAATGGCAAATGCTTTGTGGGCCCTATTTGTTAGTGGGCACCGCTTTAAGCTCAGTGGTCCAGTTGCAAAATGGAAATAAAATGAGAAGCTAACTACATAAATGAAATTGATCTCCTTATAAAATCCTGTAGTGAATTCCTGTAATTTTGTGTTACCTTGGCATTCTTTTAAAATTTTCCTCCAACACACTGAAATCCCTTCTTAGAAAAGCTGAATTCTTATGCTGCACTTTCACATGTAAATTTGCTACCCTGATTGCTCTAAAGCTCTGTAAGGGCTTTGGCCATGTGGGACAGATAAACTTTAGCTTGTTCCATTTACAAAGTTGGAATCAAACTGTCCTTTTAAGCTAGTGAGTTTTACCCTTCTCATCGCTAAAATTTAAAAATGAAAGCCATAAAAATCCTTATTTGTCTGTATTTTATGTACACTTGTGTATGTGCCTGTTTGTATATTATCTACATAATGCCAAATTGACTTATAAATAAATGAGTGCCTGTAAGTCAATAAGCCCAAACACTATTCAAGTTTACATGACTTTGACTTTCTTCCAGATTTTTTAAAGTCATAAAATGGTGGCTTCTCTGATGTGTTTGATACTTGCTTAACTTGCCTGTGAGCTTACATCTTAGAGTCATTAGATTCTGTGCTTCGAACGGCCATTGTAAAGCCTAAGGCAGCTGAGCACTGCCTGGCCCAGTTGAGCTTCCTAGCTATGCCTAAAAAGGTCAGAGATCATCTTCATAGCTCTGTCCTTTGTCCTGAGCTCTACACTTGATGTGTAAGTTCAGGACCCAGATAGGTCCTAACCTACATAGCCGTCCTTGGGTGCCAGATGAGTAGTTGGGGCCCAAGAAAAATGGAAAGGTTGGCTGGGTGTGGTGTCTCACTCCTGTAATCCCAGCACTTTAGGAGGCCAAGGTGAGTGGATCGCTTGAGCTCCAGAGTTCGAGACCAGTCTAGGAAACATGGTGAAACCCCATCTCCACCAAAAATACAAAAATTAGTGGGGTATGGTCGCACCTGTGGTCCCAGTAACTCAGAGGCTGAGGTTGGAGGATCACTTGACCCCGGAGGCAGAAGTTGCCCTAAGCCCAGATTGTGCCATTGCACTCCAGCCTGGGTGACAAAGCAAGACCTCATCTCAAAAATTTAAAAAGTTAAAAAAAAAAAAAAAAGAAAAAAAACAACAACAACAAAAAACAGGAAACTGAAGAAGTCATTATGGAGGGTAGCTGCGTCATAGTTTCAGTATTTTTCAGTAATTTAATATCTTAAACTCATGTTACATTAAATTAAGTCATGGCACCACTAAAATATATAATTAATTAATTTTAAAAATTAATAATCATAAAATGCTGAAGTCATGTCTAGAAATGTTAAAATACTAAAACATTACTTATCAAACATAAGTTTACATTCTCTGGCATCTTATTTTTTATATACTATAGAAAAGTTAAACATATTTAAATCTCATAAACGAAAATTAGGGAAACACCTTTCTAATAAATTATGAAATTTATTTTCGTCTACAAATACTGTTATAAAACAGTTCAAGGCCAGGTGCAGTGGCTCACGCCTGTAATCCCAGCATTTTGGGAGGCTGAGGTGGGCAGACCACCTGATATCAGGAGTTCAAGACCAGCCGGACCAACACGGAGAAACCCCGTCTCTACTAAAAATACAAAATTAGCCGGGCGTGGTGGCACATGCCTGTAATCCCAGCTACTTGGGAGGCTGAGGCAGGAGAATCTCTTGAACCTGGGAGGCGGAGGTTGCAGTGAGCAGAGATGGCACCATTGCACTCCAGCCTGGGCAACAAGAGCAAATCTCCATCTCAAAAACAAACAAACAAACAAACAAAAACAATAACAAAAAACAGTTCAAAATTAATTCCTAGGTTTTTCACTGGAAATTATAGTTAATAAGAGTTAAAGTTGTAATCCATATATATATAATGAAAACTACTAGATAAAAGAAAAAAAATCAATATACAGAATGTATTTAAAAAGTAATGTGTTTTTAAGAAAGGAAGGTTGTAAAAAGACATGAGTATGTGTATTCTGCTAAAGGGAAAGTAATTTTTTCTAGTTTAGAGATTTTTTTAAGGTTGTTTTAAATTGAATAAGTAAAAAGAATGATAGCTGAAACTGAATGAACATAGAAAGCTAGGGAAAGAAAAGATATAGAACAACTTGTAAGAAGTTATAAAAGGTTTATGAAAATCTTATCTTTTGTGGTCTGAAGCTAAGAATGGATGAATTTGTTTATAAGATTTTATTAAAATTAGATTTAGTATTGATAATACACTAATATAAAATAAAATTTGATTTTTTTCTTTGAACAAGAACTTTAGGTAGTATTAATGAGCAGTAGTAAATGATTTTTGTTCACCTTTTGAATAAACTGGTAATTAAAAAAAAAAATTCCATCTCATACTGTCTTTCTTAGTTCTGTCAGTTTGAAAAACTGAGTCTCTTCTCTATCAAAGTAAAGGATATTGCTTTTTGAAATCTTTGAATTATCACTCTGGTTAAATGAAAGACTATTATCTTACAGTGACCTGTGATTCTATTTCATTTTGATCAAGTGCCTTAAGCCCTTCTTATTTTGACGGTGTTTTAAACTTTTGATATTTGATATACTTTCCAAAATCAAATTTCAAATTCTAAAATCAAGGTTCTTGGGCCCCAAATAACTTTGAGATAACACATAGTTTCCCTGAAAGGCCAGAAGAGACGTGTTAGGCTTATTCGGTATGTTAAAATTATATAGGAAACATTGTCAACTAAGAAATGGTGTTTCACTTTCTTCGAGTTATATTTGTATTAATATGTGTGTCAAAATTGTATGAGATACCTAAAAATCTATGTCTTGGTGTATTCAATAATTGTTTTATTCTGATCCCTTTTTCTAAAAACCT